>NW_026622696.1:0-294227 GCF_028827155.1 Penicillium citrinum | reverse complement strand
TCGAAGAAACCGATCTCCATCGTCAATTGGTAAGTGTTGTCTTCGCTAACGTCTTCCGCATCTTTGTTCCAGCGATTGCAAAACATATTCTTAAACCATCTTCATCCAAACGACCTCCGTACGAGACCTCAAGATGGAAGACTCTCTCCCTCGGGAATCTCGACCTGCACTCCACGCTGTCATCAAAATCCTCTACGGCGATTCAATCAAAATGGATTCCATGAAGCAACGGCAATTGTTTCTGACATTGATACTCTCTTGGAGAAGGAGGATGTCCGATATCCTTCTTCGGGACAAGCGAATGCAGGTTTATGAACAACATATTCTACTGAAAACAGTATTTACCAAAGCTACTCTCAATGCTGTATTGTTTCGATTCTTGTCAAGTTAAACTTGCGAAGGGCAGAAGACTCAGCTGAGTTTCAATCTTGACAATCAAAATACATTGATCTGGACTACGCCATGAACCTTACAGCACGCTGTAACTTTAGCAGTAAACAACGCATAATCCAAATCCCATCTCTACCTGATCTCAGCGCCCCGCAACCCCATAATAAGCCGATTTCACCCACGGCCGATCAATCCCGTCTCCATCCCGAGTCCATCAATACCAGATCGCAGATCCGAATCGGGCTACCCATCGATCGCATGACATCACCCATCCACATCTTTTCCACGCGACGCGTTCTTCAATCTCAATTTCAATGTCAATCTCAACTCTCTCTCTCTCTCTCATCCAATCTCCCAATTAATCTCGAATAACCGCAAGAATGTCAAAAAGAACCCTAGACGCCTTCTTCAAACCCCCTCCGAAAAGAACAAAAGAAATCCATACCAATTCCATCGATATCCCACCAGATACACACCCAACATACCCAATCCCCATCGCAAAACTCCCAATCCATCTCACAAAAGCAATGGAAGAAAATACACCAGCCCGCGAAGCGAAAGTCATGAATTCGCAGCCAGATCTGGACTGTCTCTATTTTCAGCCTTTTATCCCGCGCAGTACTGCAAATGAATTATTTCGGTTTCTTCGGGCCGAATTGCCTTTTTATAGGGTTGTGTATTTTGCGAAGAGGGGTGGTGTTGATGTTCAGATTAACACCCCGAGATTTACGACTGTTTTTGGTGTTGATGAAGGGTGTTTTTTTGAAGATGAGTTGTTTCATTCGACTGCATCTGCAAGTGTAGGCGAAGATGGAGATGGAGATGGAGATGTTATTCGCCATGACCTGGAAACAACTTATCCAGTCCAACTACCGACCACAAAGCAAGATGCAGACACAGACGCAAAAACAAAACAAGATACAACCGAGGCCCTCACACTACATCGTAAACCCAACACCCCTAGCATGAAGCATAAGTACGGTCATTCTCCACGACCAATACCGACATGTCTCCAACACTTAAAAACCCTCGTTGAATCCGCCACAAACACAACGTACAACTTCGTTTTAGTCAATTACTACGCTTCCGGAGACGATAGTATTGCATTTCATTCCGATGACGAGCGATTCCTCGGTCACCATCCGTCCATTGCCTCATTATCACTCGGTGCTGAGAGGGAATTCCAGCTAAAACATAAACCACCTCCTTCTCCATCTGGTCCCGGGGGAAAAGTGCCGGATACTCTGGAAATGATGGGATCGGGTCAACAATTAAATTACCACTTGCGTCCGGTGATATGATTGTTATGAAGGGGTCTACACAGTCAAATTGGTTACATAGTATTCCGAAGCGAAAGGGGAAGGCTTCTCTTGGTGGCAGGATTAATATTACATTCCGGAAAGCGATGATTCCCGCTGGAACGGATAATTATTATCATTATAATGTTGGAACGGGACCTATTTGGAGATGGGATGATATCGCCAAGGAGATGAAGATGAATGTGGAAAAGACGGACTATCAAGCGTGATGATTTTGGAGACTTCGTCTACGGAGTATCAGTGAGATGTTCTAGCGAGCCCTAAATTAAGGAATGTGGATAATCCGGAGAAATCCGTACTCCACTGCTCCACGTTTTTGGGGACTATTTTGTAGGCGTGATGGAGGGTTTTGACTTGATTGGAGTTAGGGCTTTGTTCGAGTGAGACGTGGCTTGAGACATCAAAATGAGCCATGAAAGTCTTTAACGCTCAACCGAGGTTTTTTAGGGATCCGCCGAGTATTGCCAAGGGCTGGGCGATAAATATTACCGTATCACCACTACTAAAAAGTCTAGGAGTATCTATCTATTCCGTAGATAATTTGTATTGGTAGTGGGTGCTTCCGCACTGTGAAACATAATTCATTTACAACACCAATATGCGTAAGCTATGGCCACCAACTCCATGTACAAACAAATAGTGCAGCATAGTCATGCGGCGATCGTGACCGAGTCAGCTCCCGCAGAAGAAGAATATAGATGAATACAAAGAAATTGAATACAGGGTAAAAGAGGCGGGAGGGAGACGGCAGATTCTTTAAGAGGCCATGACGACTTCTTCACCGTAGACTTCGGCGTAGCATTGAAATGTATCGGGGCAGCTGGAGACGTTAGCATGCACGGTTCACGTATGGTGTAGGGTGTACAGTGGAAAGAAAAGACTTACAAGATAGGCTCCTTGCCAAAGATAATATGCCAGGTATACTCCATAATATTAGAAGTAACCTCATCCGGCAAATCATTATTCAACACCCAGTCCAGCATACGCTTGTAATCGCTGCGCGGGCGTTGCAGAACCTGATCTCGAGAAACAGCGAATTGCGAACAGCACGGGGCACCGATCTGCTTAGGGACATCGGTATTGCCGAACAATTCCTTCCATGCTTCAGCATAATGCTTCTCACCGGTGTTACCAGGTTTAGCCGGCTTCCGGAAAGGCTGCATCTCAGCTGGACATCCGGGATTCAACTGGCAGCGCAGACTGACGAAGCCTTGCTGCTGAACAAAGTCGCGCTGCAGGGCTCGAACCGAGTCCACGTTGCTGTAGTCCATGGTATCGGTGTGCCAGGCGCCGGGCCAGCCGTCGCGGTGTGGATGGAGGAAGACGATGATGGCGGGGAGGTCATCGTAGTGATCGACGAGGAATTGAAGGTAGGGTTGGGCTTCGCGACCTTTGTTGGAACGAGTGTGGACGGGGGCGTTAACGTCGTCAACTGTGTAGATGAAATTGCGCCATCTGTAATTGATTAGCAAAAAAAAAATTCCTACCTTAATGCGAGGAAGATCTAAAATCGTTCCCTCTCCGTCTTCTCGTCCAATTTCAGAGTACTCACTCGGCTAATTCAGCAGAAACCCAGGCTGTATCCTCGCCGCGCAATTTTCCCATGACAATGATACCCTCATTGGGAACCTCAATGGGAGTCTTCTGGTAAGTCAACCCATTTGTCCGATCCGTACCAATTCCCCATTTGCGACGAGTAGCCGGAGCCTGCGATTGAGGGCGTAGCGCAGCCTGAAAGGAGGTGGTATCGAAATGCCAGAAGGAGGCGGGACTGCGCTCGGAGTTATAACGACGATTAAGCACGACCAGGGCGAAGATAATCAGCACGGCGGCAGAACCGACACGGATTGCGAGCCTCATGGCATACCGTGGCCAGGATTAACTGGTGGTGGAGGGGGTAAGTGGGTGAAACGAAAGTTGGTGGTGGGTGAAGGGGAAGAATAATAAGAGAAAGGGAGAGGAAAAGGTTTGAGGTTTGACGGCCCCGTGACTTTCGGAAAAAGCACAACTGGACAGTTTGAACAGTTTGGAAAGTTTGGGAGGGGGAAAAGGTAGGAGAAAGATTAAAGGAAAATTAATAAAAAAAAAATGAAAGGCAGAGCAGATTCAAAATCAACTAGGGAGAGTGGAGCTGGAGAAAGACAATCTCCCGAAGTGGGCCATCAGCAGTACAGAGATAGTCATTGTATGAGTACGGTATATTGTGTATAGTATGTAGAGTAGAGTGTAGTGTAGTATATAAGAGTAGAGTAGAGAATACTCCCAGTGATTGTACATATACTTGGAAATTGTGTTTACAGATACTGTAATATAATGAAGTCCGTAGAGTAATACAGGACGAGAGTAACCCCTGAATGGCAGATTGCATTTTGACTTTAGCGCATTGGCATGATCGAGTGAGATTGGCAGATTGCAGTGGGGCATCAGCAAGGGTCCATTCTATTCTAGAGTACTCTGTACGGAGTAGTTCGTAGCAATATACTGTTAGAGAAGGTTCATGGTTATAGATTAGTAGTATGGGAATGATAGTACTCCGGCAATTGATATAGTTGTGTAGTAGGTATTGGGTTTGTGTACAGTCAACATGGATGATATGTACATACATAAGGAGTATTGATATGAAGCGGGGGATTTAAGAACGCATCATCTTGCATATCTCTGTGATATATCAGACAGACATACTTGCATATACTATAGTTATAATCAATTACTTCTAGTAGTTATACTACTTTATATACTATGCTATACTTCATGATTGTGGTATCCCTTGCTGACTAATATTCTCCGATCGGGCATCGGCAAATTGAAGAGGCTCCCCATCAATGAGACAATCCTATTGAAGACTGCTAACTGCTAAATAGCAGATATCATTTATACAGACACTCTATAGCAATTCGAGAGCTAACTAGACTCTTCAATACTAATTCGCAGAACACGGAGTATTCTGCGAACTACAATCAAAGCACAGGCCACACTGTATATGAAACGACAGTCGCCGATCATCGGAGGTGGAGATCCTTCAATGCCCGATGTTTTCCTCTCACAAGGTTGATGCTGTACCAGAGTAGTATTAAATAGTAGCCAAATAAACTAGTATACTAGGTGGAATTGGAGTATCTTGATTTGAGAATCATTAGTATATATATTAGTACTATTTCAAAATCTGAACTACTACTACTACGACTACTACTACTAGGGTAGTAGAGCTAGTAAGATAGGGCCGGGGATATACATGCATTCCACGGAGTCCGAGTGGTACTTCTACCCAAACCACACTACTGTAAATACATCGAGATACTGTTACTTTTTAGACGATCATCAGATCGGATTAGCAAAGTAGTAAAATTACAACACTAGTTGGCTTTGTTAATTGCGTCCACGGAGCTCATAAATATATATCTCACGCTCCAGGGTAAGATGGTACTACTATCTATTACTCCAATAGTAGTTCTACTTCCAAGTAGCACCCCACAAAATAGTATTATAGTATGATATTTCCAAATTGGTTACTTCCAGCAGCACTTATACCCATTAGGTGATAGGTATCATGCTTGCAACTGATCAGCTATAGGACCACTACCCGTTTAGTAGGTACTAAACATTAGTCCTAGTAGTACTACCTAGTTCCACAGCAATGAGGATATACTTATGCCCTCGGCCAGAAGCCGGTATGAAGGGGCCTAGGGAATCCACTCCCAGGATTGACATGGTAGGTAATGTTTCCTTGAAATTATCGGGTGAAGACCGTGTCTCTTATTATCATATCGGCTAGTAAGAGGGGGTACCAAGGCAGAGCTAATACGCGAAGGACGAGCGATCGCTAGATTCTGGTATGATGCAAGATACTAATCAGTCACTTATATCAATGCACTCTTTTACCGAAAGTACAAACAGCGAATCTAAAATTCGAACTTGATATCATTAATTGTACAAAGTACAAAGACTGGGTATCTGAGAAGTCATATCACATGAAAAAAGAGCTCATGTAAAGACCATAAGCAGGCATTCTGGTAGTATCTTCGTACCCCATCGTACTCTCCCTGTGATATGTACACTGTTCATTCGGAGGGTTACAATCTGTGCTCCCACACTGTTCCCGCGGTGGATTTGAAATATCAGAATAAGAAACCGGATCTGATGTCGTTGTCAATTCCGTGTCTGGTTTCAGCATTTTCCAGTATTCTTCTAGTTCATCGTCTGTCATGTTCGAAGAACTATTATAGTCTTGATTTTCTGCGGTGTAGCCATAGCGTGGGAAGTCTTTGTTCAAGTTGGTGGAAGGAGTGGCAGTATTGCGGTTTGTTGGATTGCTAGTCGTCGGTTCTGTGTGTTGTAGTTGGGACTCGAGAATGTCTGTGAGCAATGGCGGACTTTGGCTTGTCCATGTGTTTGATGGGGATATAGTGCCACTGCCATTATAGCTCATCGCGTGGTAATATTCACTGGGTGACGGTGGGGAGAATGGTACTGTATATGCTCAGTTGCTTTTGATCAATCGGGCTGGACGGGGGGAATGTTTGGGCCTACGGTTGAGCATGGATAGATTTTCGTAAATTGGCATTTCATCATCAGAGAACATACTTTTGTCTGATTCGGCATTTGAACGGGTTCCGGGTTTATTGTTGTCGAATGAACAGCACTTTTGTAGATTGTCTTTGTCAGACGACTGTTGGATTTGAGCTGGTCTCCAAGACTCGTCGGAACCCGCTCGCCGTGATGGGCTGGGAATTGATCTCGGTCTATTTGATGCAGTTTGATCCGTCTGAGGTGTTCGATTATCGAGAAATTTAAATGTGCTGGGGTATCCCGTGCATGTATTCCCACGTTTTGCGCAGCGCCGACATTCCGGTTTCAAGCCATCGCACTGTCAAAAACGATTAGAATAGCTTCAGCTTAGGATTTAGCTAATACAAGCCTACTTTCACCTTCCGTCGACGACATTCATGGCAGCAAAAACTTCTTGGCCCTGAGGATACCATTTTCCATGCGTTAGTGGTAAGGGAATTGTGCTTGGCAGCCTTTGCATGGTGAAATCCGGGTGGATATATGCTTATATCAATCTCTGATTGATAAGACGGCAGGTGGCGTGAGACAAGATTTGCTTGGTATCATTTAATTTCTGTTCCATTCTTCAAATTCTCTATATAATCGATTGTTTCCGAACTCTTTTGGTTAGTCTCGGTCGAAGATCCACAGTTGGCTCGGTTCGTTACCGACTCTGCAGACTCCAATAAAGTAGAATGTCTTCACAGGCGTTGGAGACATGATTCATATTTGCCTAATATTATCATTCATACAAGTTGGCTGTGTATTCTTCTTTTCGTCTGCTATATAAGTCTCTGCTTGGGGTTGATATCTGCTCAGATTATAAGCCTTTGGCATCTTCAACTCCAATTTGATCCCATTGTTGCCTAATAGGACCAGGAAGGGTTCGACTGACACCCCACAAGACAAAGAGAAATCTGCTCACGCTAATGCCGAGACCGACACCATTCTGGCAGGAGATTTCACTAGTGGATTACCGTCTCTCGAGTGAAGATGACGGATTGACGGGAGAACGCTCTTCCCTTGGAATCCGGTGTTCTGCTGGGAATAATTAACCTGGATAAATGCAAAACTCCTCAAGTCAAGCTTTACTTGCCTATTTTCTTTTGAACTGTGAAATCCATGCTGAAAAAATGAATATATCCATCTTTATTCTGAACTCCTCGGGGGTCCGCGGACTCCAGCCCTACTCCACCGCATGAATCTTCATCGCTCATTCGCGCGGGCACAGAATTGATCGGCATGCGCTGCCGAATGTTTCATATCAAACTTGATCAATCTAGTAACAATCTAGTAATTATCTCCTTGCCTCGCGTGGAAGGGAGTCCAATCAGTTTTAACTGCCGAGGTTGCTACATAAAATCCACATTCCAATCGGGGACCGTCAGAATCTAGAAACATTTCCTACCGATGACTTCATGTTGAAACAGCCATGGTGTCTGAGCTTCAAGTTGAACCAATTGAGCTTGAACCCTCCGACTACGAGTCATGCGATGCTTGAGGCTCTGTACTAGTCTCACTCAATTCGGATTCCAATTAGCTGTATCATGCTTTTATTGAGATACTATGCTACATGAATATAGACCGCGACCCGGGATATCACCAGAACCAACTTGAACTCCAATCGCGAAAGACCAAACAACTTGAACCCAGCAAGCAAAATCAAACGAAGGAATAGCCATAACAAACTCATTACTTACCTCAATTCTTACAGAGGAGGAATATTAATATCAAAAACTTCCTCAACACCAGCAACCCTCCCAGTAACACATCTTGTACTTCCCAACAAGCTCCCCATGAACCCCCGATGCGCCTCGCCAAGATGATTCATAAAAACATCTAAACCACCATACGCAACCACAGACCGATCACTCTCAAAACAACAAAACATACACCCAAAAGTACCGATCTTCGCCACAGCTACCGACCCAGCAGCACTCGCAGGTGCTGGCCGCGTCTTACTCGCAATATGAGACTTTGCCAGAAATGACCACCGATACCGAATTTTACTACCGGCATGCGTATACACCTTTTCGTCGAAGCGCGCAGTACCCGATGAACTCGAGCTTGAGCCGGAGCCCGAATTTGATGTCGACGCCATGGGCATATCGAAGAAACAATTTACGCACTTCCATTTCGGGACGAGGCTGTAATATCCGACTGGAACGGAGTGGACTTTGAATCCCTCAAATCCGGAATTTTGTTTCCATGCTCCTTTGCAAAAACCCGCGTAGTCGTTATTGCGATTTGGTGGCCATAATGAGACGCGGGGGTTTATTTGGAGAAGAGTTATTTCACTTGACCGATTGGAACTACCGCTATCGTTTGAAATGTCGCTGTGGATTGAAGGGGTTGCTTTGGGATTTGAGTGGGCATTATTGGTTGGGCTAGGGTTTGATTGACGCGTTAGGGGTGGTGTGAGGAAGCCGTGAGTAGAGTCTCGGTTGGGTGTTTGCGGGTGCGTTTGGCTTTGGATGTCAGGTTGGAGGTGGTGGTGTTGGGCTTGGGTGTCTTGGAGTTCTTGTTCTAGTTGGACTCGCTCTTCTATCACGGACATCCATGGATTCTCGCGTAGGATCTCGTTTTCAAATGGGGCGTCAAGCTCGGCGCGTGTTGGTTGGGGGATTGGACGAGGGGCACTGGATTCGGTGTTGGTAGTAGCATCTTGATGCGATGTTGGTGGCGGAGATGGTAGACCGGAGATTGCTGCGATCTCATCTCGTTCATTGGACTCAACGGATGAGCGGCGTCGGTCACGTAGCCAGGTACTGAAGGTTGAACTGATTGAGCTGAATGCTGATGCCCTTCTTTCGCGAGGACTGATTGCATCGACTGATGGCCTGTGCGATGAGAACATTTCCGGCGGCGAACTGGATATACTTCCTGGAAGGACTTGGCCCTGGGGATTGTATGCTCCCGATGGCGAGTAGTATGGCGAGTATAATTGACTCGGTGAGGAGTAAGGACTCGGTCTACCGCCAGGGGTTGCATACGAAGTTTGCTCGAGTGGCGGCTGACTTGAAGAGAGTGTTTCAATCACACCGATATATCGGGCGATGCCCGAGCCTGGTTCGATAAAAGGGAGTCCTGGGGCAACAGGTGAAGTCATATGCCATGGAATCGGAGCTTGCTGGGCCAAGCGTTGATATAGTTCATGAAGAGCAGAGATGGTACGAGCGCGGCTGAGGTCGGAGACATTGAGGAGGGCGAAAATGTCGAGGTGTACTCCATTTTCGCGGAGGTGAGTGAGGAGGGCAAGTTGAAGGCCGATGAGAATATCTTTCATCGTGGCCTGGGCGATTTCGTCGCCGACTTCGAAGCGATGTCCAAGTCTGCCGACATGACCATTCCATTGCGTCAAGATATCCTCCCTGCTTCGTTGCAGCGAGAAATCCAGATCAGCAGCAGAGGCTGCTTGTGAATGCAAGCTGCGTCGTTCTCGCCATTTCCTCTTGATATCCTGGAAGACTTTACTTCCATCTTGGTAGGCGGAGATAACTAGAACAGGCACATGGGTATGAGACTTGATTGTATAGCGGCATAGATGGAATAAAACAATGGAATGAAGGATGCCTACCTGCGGCCACACACGCGACAACAGCAACCACCTCCACTCCAGACATAATGGGGAGTGGAGAGGATGTTGTGAGAACTAAGTATAGTTGTGATGGTGAGGAATGGCGGTTATAAGAAGAGAGTGGCGGCACAAGATGGTTGAAAACGATGAATACGATGGATGGAAAGAACTTGAAAGAGGAGAAGAGGAGTCCAAGCTTCCAGCAACAAGCAGAGAAGAAATGCCCAGCAATCGGTAAGAATTGCAGTCTTGACTAGTCAGCGCTTGGCCTCGTAAACGATGAATCACCCGGGCGAAGACCAATGACAAGCAGCGATTGGAGTGAGGCTTAGCAGTAGCCGGGGTTAACATGAGGAGATAAGTGCATGCATCATTATGGATAATTGCATCAACATAAGTATTCCCGGTCTGGGATTTAGTGAATGTGATAATTCGTTTGAATTTGAAGTTGAAGTATACAAACCAAACCCTAAAAGAGCAGCTCCACCAGATCCGCCATGAGGTCAGGTTGTGCAGATCAGACAGAGGAAATGCTGTTTGTCATCGGATAAGTGTCGAGTATACCATTACAGACGATATTGAATTAATCAAATTAAGCAGGCTATTCATGCTCAGCATTATCGCATGTACATGATGCTATATGGTAGCGCCGGTGCAGGTATCAATCAAAACATCAAACAGCCCACCCATCATGAGAAAACAAAGAGAAATGAGAGGAATCGAGAATACTAATCGCGAGATGTCACTGCCAGCATTAACAACATCGGCCTCGTCGTCGTGCCTCCATTACTTGCACTTCATCCGGTTCAATACTGTTATTTGGCGTCGCAAGGCCCAACCAACTTCTTCTTTTATCACCGATCCCCAAACGAAAGCTCCCTTCAACACTCGGCGTCACAGGAACCCCAGCTATGCCATCAATACTCGGTGTCATCATCAAAGCAGATTCAGAATCCCTGCGATTCCGCTGCTCAACAAGTTTCCGTGTAATCACACGAAACACTTCCTCAATACCCTCACCATCTTTGGCACTAATCTCATGACAACAATCCCATCCTATCTCTTGACCCCAAAATGCTGAACTGCGCTTACTATCTGGACTCTGCAATGCGCCGGCTGAATAAGAAACCGCTATTGCACTGGTACTTCCGGCCGAAGCAGGCGCACTTCCAGGAGCGGCTCCAACAACACTGCTAAAGTATCCTGATCCTCCTCCTCCTGGGTTGGTGATTCCCATCGCCGTAGCTGGCGGTGTAGATGCCTGGGTGGGGTATAACTGTTCTGCCACATATGCGATAGTTCGTTCAAAAGGAACACGTCGACGAGTAGGATCTTCCGAAACAATATCGGATTTGGTTCCAACGACATGAATCACGAGGGGTTCGTCCATACCCCCGCCCCCTCCTGCTCCACCGCTACTGTCCGTGCCGAGGTTGCGCCGGAGTTCGCGGAGCCAACCCGCCATTTCTTGGAAACTGGATTCGTCGGTGATGTCGTAGCATAGGAGACAAGCGTGCGCGCCGCGATAGTAGAGTCGCGATATACTACGGAATCGTTCTTGACCGGCAGTATCCCAGATTTGAAGACGCACGGTTGTATCGGAGGGGGTATCGACGACGCGTTTGGTCACGAAGGATGCGCCGACGGTGGATGTCGTGGTGGAGGGATTAAAGGCATTTCGGACATATCTTTGAACGAGCGATGTCTTGCCGACTCCTAAAGTAGTACTATTTGTAAGGGTCTACTCTTTGTCTGGGGAAAGCAGTCTTGTATAGAAAGGGGGGGGGGGGGGTGTTAGTACCCTGTGCGCCGAGTACGACGATCTTGGCCTCAAGAGAGGAGCTCATCGCGCGGGAATAGGGATATGTGCATGACGGGTTAGAAAGAGATGAAGAGGGGAGGCAGGGAGGAAAGGGAAGTAGAATCAATAATATTTCAAGGGAGAAGCAGAACAAGAAAAAAAAAAAGGTTTGAAGTTGAGTCAGTCAAAAAGCAAGGAAGGGTTTGTCCAAAACAGGCTGAATCAGCCGATCGTCGCGAGGGCGCCAATCATTCACTCAGTGGAAGTCAGGCGACTTTGATTTATGATGAGAGGAGATGGAGGAGAGAGTGTGAGGCCTTTCAGATTCCACAGGTGTACAAACGAAAGTAGTAAATAAAGTAAGAAATCTAGGTTATGAGCAGTCTTGAACACTTTATGCACAAAAGTACCCCGCATACTTTTATATACTAGTAAGATGGTCTACATATCCATGAAGATTACGATTGGGATACTTAAGATATTTACTAAATAAGACAACTTGTCTTCTAAGCAAATTTTGAGCTTTCTGAGGAACATCTTTTGGATTTGAATGGACGTAACTAATACTAGTAGTTCACGATGTGGAACGCTGAACGGAGCGGAGTACAAGGTCCTAGCACTAACGTAGTATACCGTATAGTATATAATCACAAATCTGGGGAACTTGAATGCGCAGGCGGTATTCAAGATCGAGCTTATGAGATCTCTTGAGTAAAAAAAAAGTAAATGAACTAGATTGCTGTATGTTCCAAGGTATGGTAAGAAGACGAAAAATTCATAGTTGCTGTTATTAGTTGACTATTCATGGCAGTACTACTTGGGTGCCTTGTCACTATGCATAGAGTGTACAATCATGCATGTTCATTCGAGCCAGTGGCTAATACTATTGCCATACGTTATTGATCTACGTTTTTGTATACTAAAGTGTATACCAATAATTATAGCGACACTTGAACTGATACTTGAACTGATAATTGTATGCATTATCGCACTAATGTATGCCTGGTCATTAACATGATTCATCAGAGCACAAGACAAAGGGTATATATAGGATATCGAAGACAATCTGGTCCAGGTCCTCCAGAAATCAAAAAGGAAAATAATCACAAATCACATATAACGCGCCCACAGTGGCGGTGCATTATATCTGCAAGTCATTTTGCAATGCAAAAGTACATCACAGCAGAGCCTCTGCTTATTGCTGGCTACTGTGATTGTAGCTCTGCGACTGAGTATGAGCATACTCACTGCTCTCACCCTGCTGTTTGTGGTTCTCCTGTTGGGAAGAGATGGAAGAGCTAGGCTGACCCTTCTCGGCATCATCAGCACCACCACCGCCAAAACCATACTCGAGAGCCTTCTGCTCGATCTCATCATCAGTGAGCTTGGGCAACTCCTTAGCGGCGCGGACGTAGGACATGTTTTCGCAGTATCCCTTGGCGAAGATAAGATCAATCTCTTCCAGACTGCGGCCGGCAGTCTCAGGGTAGAAGAAGATCATGGGAGGAATGAAGGCGGCGTTCATGATGGCGAAGAAAAGATATGTTCTCCAGTTAATGTGCTCGATCATAACCGGGGTGATCATGACCACGGTGAAGTTAAAAAGCCAGTTAGAGCAGGTAGATACGGCGTTGGCCTTGGCACGAGTCCGAATTGGCGAGATCTCAGCGGGATACAACCAAGGAAGAGGAAGGATGGATGCGCCGAAGAATGCCATGTAAAGGAAGAGTCCGAAGACAGCGCCCTTGGCGGGACCAGGGCTGTCAGGGATCAGGCAGCCGAACACGATGATCATGGAGATCATTTGGCCGGTCATACCACCGATGAAAAGCTTGCGACGACCGATCTTTTCAATGAAGAACCAGGAGAATGTGGCGAATATGGCGTAGACGATCATGTTGACACCTCCGATGAGAAGCGACATGAATTCGGACTGATTGAGGGATTGTTTAAGAAGGACAGGCAGGTAGTAAATTACAGCATTGCAACCGGACAGCTGCTGCGCGATCTGTGAGGAAGATCCAATCAACATACGACGGAAATGTTGAGTCTTGCCGCCGGTCAAAAGGTCAGAGTATCCAGCTCCTTCGGCGACACCAGCACTATCGAGATGTTAGCTTGCGTTTCTTTTCAGGGACGCCATCAGATTCAACATACGCTTCGATGGACTCAATAACGAGCTGCTTCTGTTGCTGGGTCTCGCGATCATCAATTTCCCTACCAGCCAGGGCAGCCAGGACATATTCACCTTCTTGGTGTTTGCCCTTGGAGATCAGGAAACGAGGGGAGTCAGGCAGATACCACATGCCAATGACAATGATGATACCAAAGACAATCTGGAAAGCAATGGGGAATCGCCAGGCCAGGTCAGGTGGACCGTAAGAAGCACCGAAATCGATCCAATAGGCAATCATAGTACCAATGGCAATGGTACCACCTTCGATACAGATGAGAAGACCACGGTTACTGGTACGCGAGCACTCAGCTTGGTAGGTAGGGATAGTCGAAGTGTTCATGCCGTTACCGATACCAGTGATGACACGACCGAAGAAGAATTGTAGAAGAGGAATGTGGTCGACGAAAGAAGTAACTTGGATGATAACACCAATGATCATAACTGCCGCACCACCGATAATCATCCATCGACGACCAAGCATATCAGCTGTGAAGAGGGCGAACATGGCACCAAAAAGACAACCCAACTCGTAAACTGCAGTAATTAGGGCTTGCATGGTGTTGTCTCCCTGGGCAGCTGTGAATACATCGGTAAAAGCCTTTGCTGAAATAATACCAGACATAACACCTTGATCATAACCGAAGAGTCTGAATTGAAATGGTTAGATATGCTCCCCGTTGTAAAGCGAATCCGGGGTAAGTTGAATTCAAAACATACAAGAAACCCATAGTAGCAATGGTAGACACTGTCAGCGACAGTGGCCGGCCAGAAAGGCCAGCATAAGTAGGCGCCATAGTGTATGTCGTAGAGGAAGGATATATGTATGTGGGATATCCGATAAGAGATGATATACTGGAGCGACTATAAATCACTCCCACACGTGGATGAGGCAAAGAATGGGGAGAGAATGGAGACACGCGGAGAAGAAAGAGGAAAAAACAAGAAAGCAAACCGCGGGGGAGAAAGGGAAGAAGGGAGATATTTGAATAGTTGCGACAATTTACGAAAGTGGCAACGAAATGCAATCGTGGGGCTTTCGTCTCCATAACTTTTCCCCGTGTCCTCGTCTCGCACTCATGCGTCCGGTCAAGTCAGGAGAGAGACATTGACCAATGCAGCAACACTCCCAGCACCAAGGACGCTGTCGAGACGGTACACTGGAACATAATGGAGTCTATTATGGTCCACTATTTTGCGTCGAGAGCTCCGCTGGGTGGAGCCAAGATCCCGGATGCATCAATTATCGTCGATTAAGCATTTCTTATGGACCCGCTTTACCACGGGCGGTTTGCGTCCCTGATGACATCAATGCTGATGTAGGGAGTCTAAATTTTACTGTAAGTGGATGAGAGAAATGGCGCGGATGTGATTGGTTTTGTCTGCTCCGTCGTGTTGCCCAAGATTGAAGACAAGAAATCCAAGGATACTGTTCTGTACAAGCTACACAATGATTTGCACGTTGAGGTTCGTGTTCATACAGAAAAGGGATAATCAAGACATAGACACCGATAAACAATAATAGCTTTAGGCAAGGAGTTCGGCTAGGAACCTAAAAAAAAATGGAATACTGTAAACGGAAAGCAGTCTGGTTCGCATATGTACAAAGCTGTGAATTGATAAACACAATAATAATAGTTCTCCGAACACCGTAATGATGTGGAACGAATCTGCCTTGCGCCCAGGTTAGCGGACGCGGACTTTTTCGCTTTCCGAATCCATCAAGTATGTAGTACGATATCATCTCATGCAAAGTTCTGCCGAGAATCATCAACATAGCATACTATTTTGTGTGCGTTGTGCTCTGTATACCCTTGCCCTAATCGATCTTGTGCATACAAACGATCTCTTGGCCCCGGCTCCAACGGGCTCGGGGATGCAACAATTATCGGGAAGCCGTCACCGCGTCCCGAATCAAGCAGCACGGTGGACAATGATGCAAGAATGCAGCCGAGTTAGAATGTGCTGAGCGGATCAGTGGGTCTGCTAGTGGAGGGTGGTGGATCATGGACTCCCTGCTGCAGATAGAATGTGCATTCCTTGCTTACCCTTGAATAGTGCCATCCCCAGTGCAAATGAAGGAAGACGGAGTATTCCGTACATGGAGAAAATAGTCTGGGGTTGTGAAAAGCAGAATGAGTGGTTGAGAGGTGTATGAGTGTCTTAGATTTCATTCAACTTTGTTCAACCGAATATTGGGTCTGTTTGATACAAGCTTGCTGCTGTACCAATGTTGGCTCGAGCTTGGCTTAGCATCGGCCGTAAATCCGAATGCATTGTCTAGTGCTTGGCCTATACTCCATAGCTTTTCTTTGTTCGTTTGACTCGAGGTGGTTCACTGGTGTCCCAAATTTGTATAATCTCAGATGTAGAATAGTTGTAAGGTTTTATTATACTTCATATGTTAATATTTGGGTTTTCTTTACCCAGGGTACTCTCTAACCCCAGTATTCAGAATCAAGCTCTGCCATCGGACTTGTTCTCCAATCACTTCGGTTTTGAATGCATTTCTCTCGTCAAATCCTTTACAAGAGATGCACAATGAAGATGCTGCCCCACGCCGTGTCTCACGCCCGACCGTGAAAAAATCTTGCCCAACGGGCGTCCAGCATGAGACTCCGCTATGATGTGGATGTCCTAATTGGGCCGTGGAATTCTTCGAGAACCATTTCGATGCGCCACATCAGTTGGACGAGGCTGTCAAATCATAATTTATGCGTCTTTTCTCACATCCCCTTCACATCCCCTCTCCTGCCGTGTATATATATGGTGGATTGGGGCTATGTATACGGACAACGGCCGAGCTGTTCAGGAGAGCAGAATGGATCTTCATTCTACCATAAACTAGGATCTACACGGCAGGTCGGATGAGTCCTCGGAATTACTCTTACTATCTATTATTCAATGAGAATTGCGTGTCGTTCTTCTCACGGTAGATTGTCGGATATAATAGTTAGTAAAACAGTGTGGTACTATCGAAACCAAGTTTACTCCATCTGGCGTGTATTCCAGCACGGCCACCTCCCCGCCTCTCCAACATCTCCAGCTCCGTCTCTTCTTTTTCCCCGTACTCCAGGTTAGCGAGTGTTCAAGGGACATATCGTCATTTGTATCGTGGTCTAACCCGAAGGATCCTCTGTATACATAGTACAGTATATAGCATCGTGCTTTGCCCCACAGCAACACGTCATGTCAAGACCGAGGAGTGTTAGATGCTGGTCGCGATTGGATTCTGACTACGAGGCTGATGCGTGAGTTCTTTGTGAATTCTCGATTGTATTGCTATAGGCTACTTTCTTGACTACCTTTATACTATGACGCAGTAACAGTACCAACCATGGATCATCGCTGAACCTGAGTTGAACGTGGGCGCTGTTCTATCTTCTTCGATGTTTCATATTACTACTTACCAAATCTATCATCATGGTAACATATGTTTAGTCTTGTGAACAGTAGATATGGTAGTAGACATTTAAAGACCAACATACTGTACCCTATACTTTGTATGGTTGCGGATGTCGGTGGAGACAGTATCGGAAGCACCGGCATCGACGAAAACTTGATCATAAAGTTCGAAAATTAATTCAATTGGCTAATCCAAAGTTGGTCATTCAGTCCCGAATAATGAATTTTTATCCGGCGGTTATTCTCGGGTGCGTATTCTTATCATCACGAGCCCAGCTTCCTCTGAATTGAATCTTATTAAAAGATCGACGGTGGCGTCGCCAAGCATTCCTAGTACCCGTGATTGATCCGTTGAGGACCATGGAATACTTCTCGAGATGAATTTGGGCAGGATACATTTAGTACAGAATACATTTCAAATAGATATTATTGTGTAAGATATTTTCTCGGGGCCATACTTTTGGTTGAAGAGATTAATATCGACGTGGAGTAACTCCAAAAAAGGGGTTCATTCGCAACGCGATCGTCACTATTTCCCAGCATACCTTCTCGCTTCTCCTTCCTTGGGGTTCTTCTAGGGATATGCCACGATCAATCATTTCTTTCTAGAAGAATAATGACTCGCTCTTCTTGCCTAATTGGTGCATTCTTTAATAGCCCTGTCGGGCACACGCGTTATCAATATCGCAGCTGGGCTCGGCTGCGTCTGCGAAACTGCCTTGCGGTTTGTCGATGATCGGCATTGGGGGCTGTTGATCATTGTACCGAAAACGATCAGTTAGGCTATTCTTATGCAATGGTCTCGCTCCTTCGCGTAAGTCATGGGCTGTCTGTAAATCTACCTCCGGTTCCATGTAGTACAGCGTAGATGAACTATTTTCAGTAGTTTGTGATTATTTGTTTACATTAGACGGGGGTACTCCGTGCATTAGTATTACTTCATGAATATTGGTGGGTTCGGACATGTACAACCGATAGATCAACCAGGCCTCTGGATGTCAAATGTGCACACTGCTGCCACTGTTAGCTGGTCCTGTCCTGTATCTTTCAAAAGGCTACTTATTAATTGTTAGATAAGTCGTTCAGGAGCGACAAGCGGTAGTAAACATGACTGAATATTAATATGACTACTACTCGCCCAGCTCTACTATCTAACAACATTGACTTGAGTATCGAGCTTAATTTGAAGGTGCAAGGATTAGGCCAGTGCAGAAAAGGAAATTTCCTACCTCATGCACTCTAAAGATAAAAATTTACGGGCTTTTGACCAATTCTACTTGATTCCTTATTGGATGACCTTGTCTTAAGATCCACCGTATTTGATCGTCAATGGAAACTCGCGTCCAGATTAGTACCCAGATGGAATATCAGATGCACGATTTTTTACCCATCGGACGATCATTTTAATGTAAGACTGATGGTTATGTGACTAAACAACTCTTTAAGAAATAAAGACCAAACTTAGAGTAAACCTTGGATAATGCAGGGAGTGAAGTATATCAGTGAAATATGAATTCCCAGACTGGGTGGGTTATATAACGACTTCTAACCCCAATTAGCTTGGAATATCAACAAGAAGAGAATGATATCTAAATGACAATAGGTTACTAGGTAGTAGCCTATTCAAAATGGGAATAGCTAGCTGTTCATGTGAAGTCCACGATTTTCGATTCAATACAATGTCTGGAACATCTCGTTGTCAACAGCCTAAGTCTCCTTGATTGTTTTGGGAAGACAGTCAAAGTTCGTGATAATGTATAGTTATTATAATATAATAACTCTACTTCTCTTGAGATCTGTTGTACTGTAAATTTGTGTATGCTCTGTATCATATCAAATAGGTTTATAATTAGTCTGCAGGTAAGTAATGAAAGTTAGCATTCACCATAGTAGTGAAGGACAGTCTCCCATAGCACTTACATATATCTAAGAATGATAGACTGAGAGACTGTCATTATGTAGATATGTGGCGGAAGGGAAATCAATAGCTCACTAGGGCTGGTTAATCTAGTAGAACTATATACCGGGTGCCCACCCGCGATAATGTATAGTAGTTATAGCTGTTAGGCTCGCTCTTCTCTGGAGATCTGTTGTACTGTAAATTTGTACAATTAAATGTTTATACTAAACAATGTATTTGAGTATTGGCGATCCGAAGACTGCCGGATACGACTTCATATGATTAAACGTATGTATATATATCACTTCACTATTTAACAAACAACAAAAACAAACCGCTAGATACGGTTCAAATGCACGCTAATGCAAATCACCACGACAATCACAAATCAACGACTTGAGGTGGATTCCCCAATCGACCACTCGATTGATACATACAGGCAGCATTCACCATCCACCCACCATATTGACTCTCCCCACCCCAAACCTGCGACCAAATAACCCCAAGAAGTCCATAAACCAAGACACGCGCGGCATCGACCCAACCCGCCGGATCGAAGAGATCACGTAACCCCCCCAGCAAGAGCGACAATGCGACTATGTTTTGCGCGTGACCGCCGAGAAGCACAAAGTCGTTCCCAGGCGCGTTGGGCTTCGTCCCAGAAAATGGGTTCACGGCCGGCGGAGTTATGGATGTGACCGAAGACATGGAGGGCGGGCTTAATGCGCCAGGTTTCGGCGAGGAGATTGGGACAACCAGTTGAATAAACGGGGGACATATCGAGGTGGGCTTGTGGGGGAGTATGAGTGACTAGGATATCTGTGTCGGAGGGAATGGTACGAGACCAGGCGTCGTGGTGTGGAGGATATGTGAAGGCGTGTTCGGGGCCAAAAGGCAATAAGGCGGGAATTTGGGGTGCGCCGTAGATGGTGAGAGAGCGAGGGTTTAAGGGAGTTGTAGCAGTTGGAGATGTTGAGGAAGAGGGGGAGAAGTCGAGGGTTACAGAGGAATGCTGTAGGTAGTGAATATCGCCCCAGTCGATGCGCGAAGCAGTTGGGTCATCCAAAGAGCGTATGGAGGCAGTTGAAGAAGAGACATCAGCGAAAGAGCCGGCAGCACTGGAGTCATCGCGATCTTGGTCGAGTCGTGAACGCAGGTCGAAATAGCTATCATGATTGCCGCCAATGACGACTTTATGCGGGTGGGGGAGACTGCGGAGCCAGTCTACGGCTGCTTGGATCTCCCGGACAGACCCATCATTGGCGAGATCACCGGCATGGATGAGAAGGTCGCCATCAGGTACATCGGGCCATTCGAGGGTATGAGTGTCGGAAAGACAGACGACGCGAATGGGGGCCTGAGGTGAGGGGAGACGAGGAGGGCCGCGGAGACGGAGAAGTAGCTGGTGGAGAGGATAGAGGAGGGCGACCAGGGGGGGAAGAGATGAAATAGTCAGGGAGAGGATGGCGGTGATATGGATTAGACCCTGCCATGTGGAGTGTTGACAGTTTGACAGTTGATGAGCAGAGGAGAGTAGAAGCATAGAAGAAAAGAAGAAAAGAAGTGCGGAGAAGAAGTTGAAGTAAACAGACCGGAGTGATGACATCAGCAGATCATAACTAAGTAAGTTACAACATAGTGTATAACTAGTGGATAGATACTAACATAACTAGAGAGCATCTATTCGGTATTTATTATTATGATATAATAAAGCGTGAGATTAGAACTGACTCGATCTACTACCAGTGAGTCTGATTTGCCTCGAGTTCTTGTAGCTTATACTGATGCACTTGACAAGGTGTTTCAAATTGCGCTTATCTTTGGGTTGCCTGAGTATCATTGGAGCTCTGGGCATTGAATGGAAGAGCATGAAACCCAAGAAGGCACAGACCGTAGATTGACCAATATCTCCAGAATTTCTCGTTTGATATAGGGCTCTTGGATCGTCCATATAAAACATGCTGCTTTCGCGATACAAATATAGTTTTTTGGGTTGTCTTACGCTAGCTAGTGGAGGATGACAATACTCTTATAATCTAATTGATCGAATTTTCACTTTTCTCAGATCCAAATTTCTCTTTTCATTTCTAATCTTGTTTATAACGTGAAGACTTCATCATGTCAATCACAATCGGTATTGCCGGTATCACCGGAAAGTTCGCCAGACGTTTGGCCTCAAGAAACCCCAGGTAAAGATGCGAATGTGCTTGGTTCGGCTTATGCTTTTGAATATATCCACCGGTATTCAAAGTGGCTTGGATAAATAACTGCCAATGCAAAGCATTTTGTCGGATATGACATTGGAAATTGGAATAATCATTCCTGGCTCGGCAACGATATGATGATCTCACAGCAGAATCTACCCGCATACTATTCGCCTTCGTTTAAAACAGCTATCAAGGATACCAGGGTTCATAGCGTGATGTCTTCGTATAATGTTGTCAAAGGTGTACCTTCATCGGCAAATACCTTTCTGTTACAAACACTTGTGCGTGATTACCTGGGATTTCGTTCAAGATGGTTTTATATCTTCGGATTGCGATGCGGTGTACAATGGTTTCAATCCTCATGGATATACATCTACCGCCGAACTGGCGGCTTCAAAGAGTATATTAGCTGGGACGGATATCAATTGCGGTATAACATACTAATTCTATATGAACCATTCTTTTGCCAGAGGTGAAATCTCACGACGTATTCCAACCTTGCTCGAGCGGGCTACTTTGATGGGGGAAAAATGTAAATCTCGCGATTTGGATTGGTCTGATATTGTCCATACCGACGCACTGAATATCTCTTATCAGCCCTGATCAGTGGGGTATTCTACTATTCTCCAGTGGTGAATATTTCGATCAGAAATATTGTAGTAGTTAGTTACTGTAGTAGTATAGTGTCTACTCCACCATAAATCGAATACGAAGCATTGCTAGTAAATCATGCCTACAGATCACTCTATCATTGTATCTATGTATATAAATATTAAATATACCTACAATTACTAAATGACTGAATATCTTACTAGTATATTGATATATATATAAATATATATATATATATTTATATATTTATATGCCGTATAGTACAATATATAGTGCCATTACTAATAAATAATCTACTACCGCCACCACTTCACCAACTTTCCTCCCACTTGAACGTCAACTTCAACTTTTCTCCTTCTGAACTTCTCCCCCAACTTGTCTCCCCCTCCAATTCTATTCCTCTATTTTTCTACACTCTCTTTCTTTATTACTTCTACTTCTACTTCCTCTACCTCTACACCTCATACTGTATACAGAGTCATCAATACTCAATCTCGGCGTCCCCACTTCGCCCGATGCGACATTTGCCACATCCGTCTCCAGCTCTGCTGCTTGCGGAATTCGATCTTCACTCCATCGCAATTCCATCCCGATCTTAATCTTCTTTGAATCTTGACGTGATCTTGAACTCCTCTTCTATACTATTGTGTGTTATACTGATTGCCTGCTCACTCGCTCTGGTCACTTGCAACTGCAACGACTAGTATTGTTGGTGGCTGCTACGCTCTGTTCGCTGCCCCTCACTCCTCCACCTCCACCAAAACATGGAGGGCGTGGACCTCACCAAAGTGTTGAATAAGGGCAAACAAATGGCCAGCAATGTTGCTGCGTCGGCCACCAATGGCAATGGTGCTGCTGGAAAGAAGAAGAGAAAGGGAACTGATTTAAAACCCATCTTGACCTCTGATGCCAATCCCGGCGCTACAGAATCGTAGGTCTCTTTTTTCTCATCTCATCCTCACACAATCTTCCATCCACCATCCACATACTCTCCATATCCTCCATATCTTTCCCCCCCCCCCAACATCACCACCACATATATACATCATATACCATATACCATATATCGTTCACCACGCATTACATCAAACACATATTTACATATGCCCTTCTCCAGTACCGGCGCTGCCTCCGCCGCCAAATCTTCAGCCCCCTCGCGATCGCCCTCCACCTCCGGGGACGAGCTGGAAACCACCGCCGAAGAGGAAGACTCTGAGGATTACTGCAAAGGTGGTTATCATCCCGTCGCCGTCGGTGAATCCTATAACAATGGTCGCTATGTCGTCGTGCGCAAACTCGGCTGGGGTCATTTCTCTACCGTCTGGCTATCGCGCGATACCACCACCGGCAAACACGTCGCTCTGAAAGTCGTTCGTTCTGCTGCCCACTACACCGAAACCGCCATCGATGAAATCAAACTGCTCAACCGGATCGTTCAAGCAAAGCCCTCCCACCCGGGTCGCAAACACGTTGTTAGTCTGTTAGATTCCTTCGAACACAAAGGTCCCAACGGGGTCCACGTCTGCATGGTCTTTGAGGTCTTGGGGGAGAATCTGTTGGGTTTGATCAAGCGCTGGAATCATCGGGGAATCCCCATGGTTTTGGTGAAGCAAATCACCAAGCAAGTTCTGCTGGGTCTGGATTACCTTCATCGTGAATGTGGTATCATCCATACGGATCTCAAACCCGAAAATGTCCTCATCGAGATCGGCGATGTTGAGCAGATCGTTCAAGCACACGTTAAACAGGAGCAGGCGAAGAAGGATAAGGAGGACAATCGCAATGGTCGCCGGAGGAGACGAACTTTGATTACTGGCAGTCAGCCATTGCCCAGTCCACTCAACACGAGCTTTAGCAGCTTCGACTTTAAGCACAGTTCTTCCAATTCACACAGCAGTCTGAGTCAGATGGTGAACGAGGGTACGCTCCATCCAAGCCTAGATTTTAAGCTGAAGGATAGTGGCACGACAGCTGCAGGGACAACAACTGACTTTTTTTTTTTAAGCCTCGGAAGAACCCCCATCGATGAAGGAGTCGCTTGGTATCAAAGAGCAAGATGAGCAACAAAGTCAGCGAGAGAAGACAGCGTGAGTTTTCCTTCAAATGGATTCTTCTTGGGCCCTGCTAACACTTGGAAGCGATCTCCTGGAGAGAGAGGTATCAGGAATCTCACTCAACAAAACCTCCCAACCCGAGGACGAAATCGATCCGAATATAATCTCCGTTAAAATTGCGGACCTGGGCAATGCCTGCTGGGTCGGTCACCATTTCACCAACGATATTCAGACACGACAATACCGTTCCCCCGAAGTTCTATTAGGAGCCAAGTGGGGTGCTAGTACGGATGTGTGGAGTATGGCATGCATGGTGAGACACAGCTCAGCTATTTTGCGATTTTGCTATTCTTGCGGCACTGCTAACTGATTGGGATAGGTCTTCGAGCTTATCACCGGAGACTACCTATTTGACCCCCAGTCCGGCACCAAATACGGCAAAGATGACGATCACATCGCCCAAATCATCGAACTACTCGGCCCATTCGCTAAATCCCAATGCCTATCCGGGAAATGGTCACAAGAGATTTTCAATCGTAAGGGCGAACTGCGCAATATCCACCGACTTCGTCACTGGGCCTTACCCGAAGTCCTCCGCGAGAAATACCACTATTCGGTGGAACAAAGCATGCGCATTAGCGAGTTCCTTTTGCCCATGTTGGATCTTTCGCCAGAGAAGCGCGCTAATGCGGGTGGAATGGCGTCGCATGAGTGGTTGGCGGATACGTTGGGTATGGAAGGGATTAGTTTAGGGATTCAACCGGGTACGCGAGGAGAAGGGATAGATGGATGGGCATCAGAGATTAAACGGCGATGAGGTGGAATGAAATGAGATGAACGCGATGAGATGAGATGGGTTTATGATGATATATTCCACATCCAGTGTCTTCTCGAGATACTTATTTTCTACTTTGATTTGGATTTATCTGCTACGACCATGATGTTGTGAGTCTAACGATCTTTCTTTTCTCTGCGTTACTCATTTTTTTTGTTCTTTTTATTCTCTCTTTTCTTTTCTTCTCTTCTGGGCTGGTTGGTTGGTAGCTGGGGGTTCATTTGAATCGGTGTTTTCCTCTCGTCTATAGATTCTTTGCGGCACTTGGCGAGAATATGTCAACATGAATAGTATTACTCAAGCCCGAATCTTCGTACATAACACATACCCTAGTAGGAAGTTCTACTAGGATATGGTATCATCAACTTCACTGGGTAATTCACTCGGAAACCATCCAAACCGCGAGAAATCCACATAAAATTCCCCCATCGCATCTCTCTTCACTTCAACGCCCTCCCCTCTCAAAACCTCAGCTTGACGTTCTGCACTTCCAGGTCCACTGTTTCACTTAGCCTGGCAATAATATTTCATAATTTAGGTATGTAGCGATGTGGGACGGGACCTACCGATGAGAAATCATTCCCTTGGAATTAATTACCCGTTGCCAGGGTACGTTCTCCGATGTATAAGGCTGATTTAAGTCTGATGGTAGGGCTTTAAGACATGTTCCTACTTGTCGCGGTCTTTGGGCTGTTGGTCGAGTTAGTATTGGACTGGTACTGATACTGGTATGTAGAAAGGCAGAGAAAAGGGGCATACGCTCGCCTAAGAGTAGTGCGATGTGTCCGTATGATGTTACTTTTCCTCGGGGAATTTCTTGGATTGCGGCGTAGACTGCTGTGGACCATGCTTCTGCTTCTTCGGAGCGGGGCATTTTTGTTTTGGTATTGTGCCGTTGCTGTTGGTGGTGTATTGTTAATGTTCAGGGTTTGAGTGGGTATTGTTACGGAGGTTGTAGCTTCTTTCATGAATGGCAAGATGAGAGTGAAGGTGAAGTTGAAGTTGGGCTTGTTTGAAGCTGAAGATGGTAATTTGGTGCCTGAGGATTGAGGTGTCTAATATTAACATACTTCGGCAATGGATGGTTATACCGTAGTTGGATATTCTAATGGACTGTCGATCAGAAGTTAGCTTGTACTATATGTAAGAAGAGTTGTATATATATCTCTTCCTTCGATGTTACAGGCATTGGACAACGTTGTAAGTCCGTGTTGTGAATGTTTCTACCGTATAAGTTAGTGTAGACCCACTGGAACTGGTGAAGCTGGAATATTTCCTCCCACAAGATTGGGGACTATATTCGAGCGGCCTTTGACACTATATTTCTCTAAATCTATTGTCATTATTCAGGCACTATTTTCCCTTCACTAACCCCAAAACTTCTAATGTGAAGCTATTCAAAGTGCTTGCAACTTCATACTTCATCCTCGGACAAACATTGTTCCGCTATCGATAATCCCATCTTGCGACGATTGGACTTCTCTTTTCCACTGACTTGCTATATACAACCATCGCCATGCCGGGTTCACTTGCAGATTATTTGGCAAAAAACTACTTAAACGCTGACCCGGCAACCGAACGTCCAAAAAAGAAGCGCAAGAAGACCAAAGCCAACGACGATGCCTCCAACGGCCTAATCATCGCCGACGATGACCCCCCCAGATTTGCGCAACATGACCACAAGTGCCGGCCAGGATGACGAGTACGGTCCTTCCATAGATACATCTGCGAAAAGTGCCGAGTTCCGCCGTTCCAAGAAATCCAGCTGGAAGACTATTGGGGGTCCCACGGATACCGAACAAGCTGCTGCCGACGCGATCCTTGCATCTGCCGCCGCAGAACGTACGGCACGGGAAGGCGGCGAGGATGAAGAAGCTCCATTAGTCGAAGAAGAACAAGAAGATGATGGAGGACCTAAGATGGAATCTGGGGCTCGGGGTGGATTACAAACAGCGGCGCAGACAGCAGCCATGGTGAAAGCACAAGAGAAGAAGAAAAAAGCCGAGATGGCCAAATACCAAGATCCCACCGCTGCCGACGCAACATCACAAGAAACAATTTACCGTGACGCCTCAGGACGAATCATCAATGTCGCCATGAAACGCGCCGAAGCACGACGAGCAGAGGAAGAGAAAAAGAAGAAAGAGCAGGAAGAGCGTGAGGCGGCGATGGGCGATGTCCAACGAAAACAACGGGAAACGAGGAAGAAGGAGCTTGAAGAGATTAAATCGATGCCTGTTGCACGGACGATTGATGATGAGGTCTTAAATGATGATCTTCGATCGCGTGAACGTTGGAATGATCCTGCTGCGGGATTCTTGACTCAAAAGGCTGCCCCTGGTGCTAGTGTTACAGGGAGACCACTCTATCGGGGATCTTTTCAACCCAACCGGTATGGAATTCGGCCTGGTCATCGGTGGGATGGTGTGGATCGGGCGAATGGGTTTGAGAAGGAATGGTTTGCGTCCAGGAATAAGCGGAATCGGATGGAGGCGTTGGAGTATCAATGGCAGATGGATGAATGAGCTGTTAGTATATTAATGCAGTAGTAATAGAAGAAATATGGCTGGACTGGTGCTGGCGCTAGTCTGATCTATGATGTACAGTACAGTATGCGGTAGTCACTCAGTGGTAACATAGTAATCATCACCGGTCTATATCATTCATTCAATGTATAACATATCTAATTGAACACTGCTCTATACTATAACCCATAATATATATAAACTATAATAATTAATATCTTGAATACTTTAATGTATACTATACTATGTACTTTATAGTATAACTGGAGTGGTCACATGCCGAGTGTTTACCAAACAAAACTTCCCGCTTTCCCCACGCACTTTCACTTTCTCCCAATCACTTCACATCGTCTCTCCATGGATTCAAGAACAGCAGAGACTCCGATGGAGTTTGAATGGCAACATCGCCAACCTGGTGATGCCAATTCTGCTTTCTATCGGGTCGGCCTGCAGCATGAAAATAAGAAGCGTGAGCATCCCAGACCCTCAAACATCACACATCCCCTTCAATATTTCGAGACATCCCGTTGGACCTTGACTCACATTCATTGTTTCATTATAGGTAATTATAGTGCATTTGGATCGCCAGAGAAAAAGACAATTCCCAGTCTTCGTGCTCCAAACTCCCATCCTTTCCTTTTTTCGCATCCCTCTTCGCCGTCGCCTTTCACATCGCAACCCGCTTCACAAACTCCCCGTTTCGGCCAATCCGCTTGGACAACACCACGAAAACCGACAGAGATTGATTTCTCTTCCGGCGCAGAGTTCTCATCACCAGATCAAGCAGATAACGAAGATACACCAGAGCAACCGATACGACATCAGCGGCAGAACTCGCTCTTCAACAATCGCGGTCGATTCGCTCCCAACGCTAGTCCTGGTCGGGGAGAAATTCGAAAGAACACTTACTCCGATGCGGTGGCTCGTCGCGTCTTTAAGAAGCGAAGACAACGAGATAAAGAGATTGGTCGACGGGTGCGAGTGGATAGCGACGACGAAAGTGATCGACCAAGTAGCAGTGAAGGCGTTGTCAGCGGCAAATCAGGGAAACAAAAGAGACTCCCAGGGATGAAGAGGGAGGGTCAGGTGGCCAGGACATCTGGATTATCACAATTATTTGAGTTCCTTGAAAGGCATCCTAATATGCCGAGCATTTTATCGTGGTGGGCGCAATTGATGCTTAACGTGACTATTTTTTCAATTGCCGTCTGGGTCGTGTGGTCTATTCTTCAGTCGATTCGCAGCGAATTCAATCACCGGGCTGAATTGGAGTCTGGCAGTATCCTCACTCAAATTCATCAATGCGCCAAGGATTATTTGAATAATGGCTGTGAGAGCCCACACCGAGCTCCGGCGTTGACTACGCTGTGTAATGATTGGCAAAAGTGCATGGATCGTGACCCGGCCAAAGTTGCCCATGCCCAACTATCGGCCGCTACTATGGCGATAATCATTAACTCTTTCATCGAACCAATCAGTTGGAAAGCAGTGGTACGTGATGCAGCTCTTCTCCTCCACCCTGGCTACGTTTGGGTATACTACCTTCGGGTATTATGTAGATCTTCGACTAACGGATTCTATCTCAGATTATTTTCTTAGTTGGAATGTGTGTGGTGACGGTTGTCAGCAACTGGTCCCTCAGTGCTTTTCGCAACAATCTTAATCAACAGGACTATATGCAACACTCGTCCCATTACCCACCTGTCAATCCTGACATGAATCGAATGTACCACCATGCGGGCATGCTACACTCAGTGCCCAACTATGGATTCTCCCAACCGACGCATCAGTTGGCCGCTGATCCATCCGCCGATGCCGAGAAAGAAAACGCACCCTTAATGCTAGAATCGGCCAATATGGAATTCGTCACGGAACGCAGTCGAGACCGTGAGGCGCATCTCCGCTCGCCAAGTCCTGCGAAGCGGAGTCGTCAATTCTCGTGAGATCGATTTTGTTTCAGCATGTCATATTAATTGGGTTGGCGTATTGATTTCATGCCGTCTTCGTTGGATTGGCAGCATAGCAGGCGGATATCGGAATGGATCGGGGTGGTGTTGGTGAAAACTTTGATATTCTTTCTTCCGGTGTATTTGTTTATGTATTTACAGATTCTTGTGTCGAACAGTCTCATGGTCGATCTGACCAGTACTTTCTTGTATTAGTGAACAACCTTGGCCATCCTATCTAATCTGTACTCACTTTTGTCTATATTCTTGTCGTGTATTATGAGTCAGAATATCTAACCCGACACTAGATGAGATAATTAGAACTTGAAACCCGCGGCAAACAATCAAATTGCGGTTTGCCCAAGTCCCACTGAAAGTATTCGCCGAACCACTATACAATTCGGCCATCGCACCATCGCACCAACTCTCCAACTTCAACTTCAACGCGATGAAAAAAACAAATTCACCTGACTTCGCCGACTCCGCCGACGACCGATCTTGGCATATTCGCCGCTGCAACCAGAAATCAAAAATAAACTCGGCATCGGCCAACTCCCCGCCCAAACCAAACGGCCGAAAATATGGAAATTTTCCGCCCGAGCCGAGATTGTGATTGGTTGCCGGAGTATATCAGATCGGAAGAGAATTGTCGGCATGGCTTCTGCATGTGTCATGCTGCGGCCGTTTTCTTTCAATTTCTTCTCGGCATTGTAAGTATGAATGAGGAAATTATGGCGAGGGCCGATGGGACTTGATGTGAAAATTTTATCTTGTGGTACTATAGCTAGTAGTTATATAGAGCTGTCCTCTGTCCTGGGTATGGCATTCTACTCTCTTTTCTCTGGACAAACAGCAAGATAATCGAATACTAGTCTACCGCTTACATTCTCTTATACTTCTTCCATCCATTGAATACCCTTTATTGAAATGCATATCGAACCAAAAGGCGATGCAGAAGCCACATACCCTGAAGGGGGTCTACGAGCCAACCTCGTCGTGGCAGGAAGTTTCAGCTCGATAATGGGTGGTCTCGGATTGATGAATAGTATCGGAATTTATCAAGCCTGGATATCAACTCATCAATTATCAAGTCTAAGTGCAGGGCAAATTGGATGGATATTCGGAATTTATAATTTCATGGTTTTTTTTTGTGGAATTCAAATCGGTCCTATATTTGATGCTAGGGGTCCGAAATTATTAATGTGGATTGGTTCAGGATTGATTATTATTTCATTGATTTGTATGGGATTTTGTACCCTTTACTGGCATTTTTTGGTTGTTATTGGGATTTTGGGAGGTATGGGGACGAGTTTTATTTTTATTGTTCCGGTTGCTAGTATTGGCCATTTTTTTAATGCCAGACGTGGTGCTGCTACTGGTCTTGCATTGTCCGGGGGAAGTATTGGAGGAGTGATATTTCCTCTTGTCTTGGAAAATTTGGCTCCGAAAATTGGATTCGCTTGGTCGACCAGAATTATTGCTTTGATTACCCTGATTCTGTTGATTCCGGGGGTTATTCTTGTCAGAGCGAATTTCCCGCCAAAGGCTCCGTCGCCGCCATCAATGAAGGTGTTTTTGCCGGATTTGAGTATTTTGAAAGATCCGGTTCTGGCTGTGACTACCATGGGAGTTTTCTTTATTGAGTGGGGGTTTTTTATCCCGTTGGAGTATATCGCTTCATACTCGCTTGCTTCCGGGGTTGATCGGAAATTGTCATATCTCATGGTGGTCTTCTTGAATGCGGGTTCTTTTCCAGGTCGTTGGCTACCCGGGATTCTGGCCGACAAGATTGGTAGATTCAACACGCTTCTTCTGACCAACATATTGTGTCTGGTTTCTGTGCTGGCGATTTGGATGCCGGCTGGAGGGAATGTTGTTGCTGTGATAATTTTCTCTGTCGTGTTTGGTTTTGCCAGTGGGAGTAATATCAGCTTGGTCCCTGTCTGCGTAGGTGAATTGTGTCCTACCGAGAATTATGGTCGATATTATACCACAGTGTACACCATTGTTAGCTTTGGGTAAGTTCCCTCTTCTCTGTTCGCACTGCATTCTCATAGGAAATGTTTGCTAACCTTTTCCCATAGGGCTTTGACTGGAGTTCCCATCGCCGGAGAGATCCTTCACCGATGTAATGGAGAGTATTGGGGACTGATCGCCTTTGCTGGGTGCGCATATGCTGCTGGCATTGTTTGTTTTTCTATGACAATGTGGTTGCGGCGGAAGAGTGCAAAGAACTGAGCGAGTTGAGTTCATTGATGATGATGATGATGTTAATGTTTCCATGTTGTTATCTAATGATCTAAAACAAAAGCATAAAATAGAAATGAATAGAGATGATCATCCAATTTACCTCTTCTCTTGTAAATCTGATGTTTCTCCATCGATTCAACTTGTTTATCCCCCGCACCCCGCACCGGCTTCCCCGCACCACCACCGATTCCGGCGAGGAAAGTCTCGACTTCACATTCCTCAATTACTCTAGAAGGCTTCGACTACACTTTCTACAATTATATTTCAGGAAATATTGTTCTTGATGTCTTCACGCATTACTTGTCTCTTGAGGAATGCATGAAACACGCAATTCCATTCAACTCACCATGTTCCTCTCATTGGAACTATCGGGCTCACCTGCCGGTTGATTCCCCACACACCGGCCATGCGCCCGGGACTCGATCTCCTCATGAGGTTAAGGCATGCGCTGAATGAGTTTCCCTCGGGAATGAGGCCGATAAGACAGCTGTCATCCTTATAATAGAGAGCTGGACCACTTTATTGCAGTTATTCATTTTGATCCCGATTTTAATCATATACAATCAAGAGTGAGTCGTCTGATATCATACAGGCTAGGACAAGCAATTGAGACGATTGAACTACGCTAATCATAGCTGATTACAGTGTCTGGCAACCTTGTCCCTCTTACCGTCATTAAAGGCGCTGGCCACGAGTTCATTCCCCTTCCCAACGGCGAGAACGCTACCGTCGCCGACTTCCACTCCATTCGAACCAACACTACCGAGTCCCCTTCATATTTCACCTCTGGTTTCTACAAGATCGAGGCTGGTCCCGCCCGTCCCGCTCACTACACCTTCGAAGAGACCAAGTATGTCTTGAACGGACAAATTGATATCCTGGTGCGTCACTCATGCTATTGTTGTTGTTGTTGCTGCTGCTAGAGCTAGGTTGATTGCGCCGAATGACTACTAAACGCATACAGGACGAGGCTACTGGCATCACCCACCACCTTACCCCCGGTGACTTCGCATTCTTCCACGTCGGATCAAAGGTCCAGGTTCGTTATGACCAGCACCCATTCTTCACTCTCAAATCTCCGGGTCGTTCGGAGAAGAACAATACACTGACATGGGTTTATTTCCGGCCAGTTTTCGACTAAGTCCAGTGGTTTCGCTTTCTACGCCGTTACACGTCCTGTTCGCGCTCCTCACCCTAACCTTAAGGATCGCGAGGAGAAGAAGTCTCGTCTGTAGGATATGAAAGTTATGATGTTTGAATGATAGATGGAATAGATATAGCCAGGTTGCTGGGCTTGTTCAAAACTAGGAATCATGAATCCATATTAGTAGAAATATCTTGATCTGTCCTCAAGATTATGAAGAGCTATGGCCGCTTGGTGCTACTCCAAAATTACGAGGTTGCTTAAGAAGCCCTATCCATAGGGCTTACAGCTGAGATTCTACATGATCACCATCGAAGTTGAGCTTAGACACACGGCCCTATTCACTCTTCTTCATGGCCAATAAGCATGACCCATGATCTATTCTACCAAGTCAATTCAATAGCCAATAGATCCTGTCCACAAGGGCTGCGATACCGGAGACTAGTTCCCACTCGGCCGTTTCAAAGTGAGAGTGCTCAACTCTAGCCCGATACTATAGAGATAATTCTGCACCTCGTAACTTATGCTAAGTTGGTCCAATGAGCTCTAAATTCGAGCGTGATAATAATCTTAATACTTATTCTAGCCATCTGAGCAACTTTCGTTAATTGGGAGATGGCTAGAACCCGTGTAATGCCTCGCGACATCTGAGTGTCACGGGTTGTTTAGAGTACGCCACCCTCACTCTATAAATTACCCAATTAGGAAGATCACCAGCCTTCACCCTTCTTTCCTATCAGTGACTCATTCAACTCATTCACCACGTGACTCATGGCTATAGACTCTATTCCAGTGGTATAAAGGCATCATGGCCCCTCCTCCTCGCCTTTTCCCACTCTACACCTCTTGGTCCTTTAGTCTCAGCCCCATGCTGCTGCATGTGCCATGAGCTGGGCGGTATGCCCGGTTTTACGTGTATCCTACCATTTGACGGTAAGGTAAACGTACTGGTATGTTGGCAATTTGAAATCATGGTCTTCGAGATTCTGCTCTCCCAAAGGACCCGAGGTTTTTTAATTCCTCATTCTCTTAGGGCATTCGTTCCCGATACAAAAGGAAAGAGAGAAATGTACCTTTCAAGGAGGGTAAGTCTCTTACATCTGTTTTATCCTTTGGTGCCAGTCCCTCTCGCTTCAAGAAGACTTTCTGGCACAGACTTCGATCAACCCCCAGAAGTGACGGCTGCTGATGGAAGAGAAAAGAAACCGGGCCTGAGAAATATCCCAAATCACCAGGTTGGATTTCTTCCGCTCTTTCAGGGAGGCATTGCTTGCTTTGCGAAAGATATTCCAAATCATGACGAGGAAGATGGAAAGATTTGTATTTGTCACAACGATGAAGATTTTTACTTTATTTCCGCCCACCTTCGCGATAACGTACCTTCGTTTCGAGATCGATAGCCAAACACAGAGACAGGATCTCGCGACTGGATCATTTCCACGTCTCAAGTCAGTTCGACTAACGTCATCCTGTAAGAATACATGTCCTCTCCTGTGTCATTCACTGCTGATATTCGAGTTCTTTACAGTTAAGGCCCTCGACGTGCCCCGTGCACTGTCAAGAATGGAAGTGCTTTACGAAGAATATCCTAAATCATCGGGGATATTCGCTCTGGGAAAACATTCTAAATTAACAGTTGATGGTAGAACAACTGTTCATTTAGAACATACCTTGTAGTGCTCGCTTTTGTTCCTGTTGAATGTCTTCTCTTCCTGTCCTGCCTGCTATGCATGATTTTCGTGTTCTTTCTGGTATTCCCGTCAATCTTGCCATTCCGCAATACCCCATGTAGTGAACAGTCAGATAGCTTCTTCATCCATTAGTATTTCCATCCCATACCTCTAGTACTACTTAGTCTGCATCGATTTGGCAAGATATTCTGACTTGAAAGGGTAGCTTTCTTCGTCCTTCCAGGGGAATATCTTTGAGCAGTCGAGCTCGTCTCTCTTCTTCCTTCCGTGATTGCAATTGCCATGTTAGGCCGTTCAATGTCGCCTTGACCAGTAGACCATTCTAGCATAGCGTACACACCTGTTTTATCGCATCAACATCATCTATCTATTGCACCAAATTTATATTGCTGAGTGTCTCCTTTTGATCTCATCGGCTTGTTAAGCTTAAACGGTGCCCCACATGCCGACATCTTGGAAGCCGATGCCGACGCCGACCATTGTTAGATCTAAATCTTGTAGATTGAGATTATTCAAGAGACTTGAAAAAGGTATACTTCTTCATCGTGTACATAGTTATATTCATGTTGTTTTCCCCGTCTATCCAGGAACTGCCATTATGGCTGTTGACTCCGTACACACAGACCCAATTGATCTCATCGTTGAGTTTATGGCGTGCGATCTTCTCCACCGTTCCTGACTTCCTCATACATTTTTGTATTTTTCTAAAAACACAAAATATCTTGTCCAGCAGAGAAAATCTACAATTATTATTTGCTGATATCCTGCGTATTCAAATATCCCAATCTGTCATTATCCACTGATACTACCTACGATAATGCGACACAATCAATTCCCCCCAATGCAGATCCAATCCATCATCCGCATTAAGCACAACGCGACCGGGGCTTATCACGACATTTCCAGCAAATGAGCGCAATTTCTATTCGAACATTATCACCCACAATCACAAGTAAAGTGGACTGGCCCAAGCATTGCCCCCACCTTTCACAGTCGCGTGGTCTCGAAATGGTTAATCTGGGATATTTCTGATTTCGTTCTGTTTATCTGTACACATTTTTCGTTTCTCGAGCTGCGGCCTGCTATTACTGAGCGCTGATATACCCATGCGACGGGGTCATGGCGAGCAAAAATGATGTCGATGCGGTCGCTTACCGTGCGACAGATGCGGAAAATAGCAGTTGCAATAAAGACAGTCTTCAAGATGGGAGTAGGGATCCATTTGAGGCACCTTTGAAACGGCAGCTCAAGTCTAGACATCTTCAGATGATTGCGGTCGGAGGTAAGCTAGGTCTTCATCAGTGGAGTTTTGGGGTGGATGCTAACGAAGTAGGTATTATTGGACCTGGTCTGTTGGTTAATTCCGGAAGTGCGCTGCGAGAAGGTGGTCCTGCTGGAGCTTTGATTAGCTTCTGCTTGGTTGGATCGAGTGTGTTCTTTGTCATGTGGGTGGTTCATTGTTACAATGTTATTGAGACATTTTGCTAACGATTTCTAGGCAATCTCTGGGAGAAATGGCGACGATAATTCCTGTAACTGGCTCTTTCATCGAATACGCTGAACGATTCATCGATGATTGTTTGGCATTTGCTCTGGGTTGGGCATATTGGTGGTTATGGGTGACAGTGAGTTGATATCGACAACAAAGGGTTCGATATTCCGAGGGCCTGGCACATTGGCTGATCAATTTTTATTGAAGGTCCTGGCAAATGAATACAACTCCGTCTCACTGGTTATTGGGTATTGGACTGATGCCGTGCCGCAATGGGGTTGGATTCTTATATTCTGGTTTCTATTTCTCGGATTATCGAATTTGGGCATTCTTGCATATGGAGAAATGGAATTCTGGCTATCATTGTAAGTAGCTTTCACTAAAGCCAGTAATAAAAGCTTGAGGGCTGCTAACCATGACTAGAATCAAGGTGTTGGCGTTGATTGTCTTCTTCATTCTTGCTATTGTCATTAGCTCTGGTGGTATTGGCCCCGAGCCTATTGGTTTCAAATATTGGCATCAACCAGGTGCTTTCGCAGATTCGATTAATGGAGTTGCAAAGACATTTGTTGTTGCCGGGACATTATATGCTGGAACTGAAATGTAAGTGGCCATTTTCTATTCAACTTGAAGTGTAACTCGTCTGACTAGACTCAAGGGTTGGAATCACAGCTGGAGAGTCCGCAAATCCTCGTAGGGCTGTCCCACGAGCGATACAGCAGGTCTTCTGGAGAATCTTGATATTTTACATCGGTTTGTTTTCCCTCTTTTTCTTCTGCAAATTACAAATATACATTTGCTGATTGTATGCAGGCACAATCTTTTTCATTGGAATTCTCATGCCATACAGCGATGAAAGGCTGCTTGGAGATACCTCAAAAACTGCGAGCTCACCTTTAACAATTGCCCTAGCCGATGCAGGCATTTTGCCTGCAGCACACCTCATCAACGCTCTTATTGTCATTAGTGTGATCTCCGCAGGAAACAGTTCCTTATATGTCGCCTCACGGACACTCCTCTATATGTCTCGACATAACAAGGCCCCGAAATTCATTGGCCGTGCGAATAAGGCCGGTGTGCCCTGGGTCGGCCTGATCTTCACCAATATCTTTGCCTGCATCGTATTCCTCGGACAGTCATCAAGTGCTGGCAAGGTCTATCAAGCGTTGATTACTCTATCAGGAGGTATGTATTCCCTCTGATCATTCATCAACAAACGATCACAATTGATTAACATCGTTTAGTTGCGACTTTCTTGGTATGGTCTGTCATCGGAATATGTCATATTCGGTTTCGCAAAGCCCTTGTCGCACAAGGCCAAGATCCTTCAAAACTTCCATTCCGCGCCGCATTTTATCCCTGGGGGACATATTTCTCCCTAGGCTTGAACGTATTCCTTGTGTTTTTCCAAGGATATACCTGCTTCCTGAACCCATTCAGCGCCCAAGATTTCGTGATCAACTACATCTTACTACCAGTATTCGTCCTTTTCATTCTCTTCTACAAATTCTGGAACAAAACCCAATGGGTCAAATTGGAGGAAATGGATATTTGGACGGGCAGAAGGGAGTTTGCCGAGGAGGAAGAGTCAATCAAGGAAAAGTCTTGGTTGAAACGCGTTTGTGATATTGTTGTTGGTTAACATGGCATCCCATTACCCAATATGCATCCATATCAGTACTACTATTTGTATACCTAGAAATAAACGACATTACTAGACACTACATCAATTTCTCACTCTCTCGGCAATTCTTGAAGCCAAGAATACCTTCAACAAGCGAGATTTGCTCGTGGACCCACGCCGATCGCACTGCCGAGCCTATCGTCCATCTCGATCGTGCATTCGTCGCTTCATACTCGTCCATCGACAGCTTGGCACCCCTTAAAAGTGATGGAAATGACGCCACTGACCGGCTGATTATTGACTGATTCAAGTTCGACCGTCTTAGCCTCTTCGCTAATTTAGGATACATAATTAACGTGTCCAGCCATGAATTTTCCTCGGGGTTCAAGAATTATTTTACCTTCGGTTGCGGTTTTGCGACTGTTGTCGCATGCTTAAGGAGAACCCCTTAGATGAGTTCAAGCAAGATCGCAGGTTCGTGAATAAATTTCCTTGCCGTAGTATATTTGAGATACTGCAACAGTATGATTCAAGGACTAATGGATTAATAGAACGTGCATTGGGCTATATTGATTCAAATTTCCCAAATCCCCATGGGGAAAATGACACAAGTATAGTCATTTACGGCTACACGCCGTCTATCGCAGTCGCTGCGTTCGCTGCTGCTTGGTTCTTCCTTCATCTTGTCATCCACACGGCTCAGAATATCACGACTCGGAGCTGGTGGTGGATGACCTTTTCTACTGGACTCGTTTTCGAAATTATCGGATACATAGCCAGATCTCTGTCAGCAAAGAAGAATCCCTATGACCTGATCTATTTTGTCTTGAATTACTTCTTTATCGTGACGGCTCCGGTCTTTCTGGCTGCTGGTATTTACACGATTTTGTCTGCTTTGATTCCGAGACTGGGTAGTCGGTATTCATTCCTTAGTCCGAAGGTCATTTTGGGCTTCTTCATCACCTCCGATGTCATCTCAACAGTTGTTCAAATCGCGGGTGCAGTCCTTGTTGGTGTTAAAGAGTCTCGACGAGAAGATCCCACGACGGCAAATCACATCCTGCTGGGTGGTTTATCATATCAAGTCTTTGCCATGACTATTTTCGTCATTCTCATGTCAACATTCCAATTTCGTGCACGTCATGCTATCAAGGAGAGTGGCCTTCGACTATTTTGTCTTTCTTTCTCTGTGTCTACTGTTATGGTCTACTTGCGAACAATCTTTCGTCTTGCGGAGACGGCCGAGGGACTTGGAGGAAAATTATCAACGCATGAGGTTTACTTCGCTTGTCTTGAGTTTGCACCCATTGCTCTTGTTGTTTTGCTACTTGCTATATGGCACCCAGGTCGGTGCATTGGTCCTAGAGTGCGCGCGACTGAGAAAAGAGAAGATATCTCTGGATATTCCGGACCTGGTCACGCTTGGCCATGATTCACGAGAAATGAATCCTGGTAATTGGCGGATTGTGGCTCCATATTTCCGATTGATATAATACTAGTCTACTATGCTCATAATCTCGTTTTGTAAATCACTGGACATTTGGTGAAATTATTGGAGACTCTTCCTTGCAACTGCTAGTTAGCATTAATAGCAGTCTCATTGTAATCGAGGCGATTGAAAGTTTTGCGACTATCAGTTTTATACTTCCAGAACGCATGGAGATGATTATAGGCATTTTCAGCAATCCTCATGCTATATTTGAAGACCTTAAATTTTTTCAAATATTCCGTGACATTAGTGGTAAAAGTGCAATCCGAAATGGTCCTGGCATTGTGACTTGTACAGCTTGAATACCTTGGCGGACTACCATGGCCAGTATATATTAATGACTTTATCTCATATACCGGAAATAATTTCGATAGACTCCCCGTCCTTATAATTTCCATCAATGATCGCCATTCGTATATTTCAGTCATATATTATCATTCAACCTGGGGTTATTATTTTACTAAAGATTCGGACTCCGTCGGAGCCCCAAGATGCATCGGAGTCCTCCGCTTGAAGATAAGCAGCAATTAAATCTCCTCGCGACCGGTATATTCTTGAATCATAATGAAATTGAACAAGAATGCTCAAAATGTAGAAAATCCATGTCCTACTATTGTACAATAGCAATATGCATGAACAATAAGCGAACTCCGACCATTTCGATTGTACTAAATATGATCCCCACACCAACAAGACGATCTGGCCGTTTTAACTCACATCGTGGGCATTCAGGAGCTCACTCATTGGCCCGATAGCAACATGCAGTCTCCTCCACTCCATCATGCAGAGGGTCCTTGCTGGTCTCAGCTCAATGCCGGCGGGTAAGGAAATATTCGCGATATCTGAGCGCCAGTCGATCTCTCACGCTGATTCTTTATCCAATCATCTACTGTTTGTACCTCACACTTCGACCATTGCAGATCGGCGGATATGCCTGTTGTGGTATGGCTTCTTCTTCAAGGAAATACTTTCTTGACTTGCAGTTCATGCGGCCAATTGTATCGTAGTGTTGACGGGAGATTCAGATGTAACCTTGAACATCGTCTGTGTTTCGGTTGAAGATGAGGGGTGATGAAGAGGGGGCTAAGGGATAATTTATTCTATGCTCTCGACGAGGAGGTACTGCCTCTGAAGAGTATATAAAGTCTGGATTATCCTGAACTTATGGTATTGATCAACAGGTTACCGAAGATCCATCAAACTCAGTTGATCCCAGTTGATCTCGGCCTGGTCCGGCATATTCAAGATGCAGTTCACCAAGGTACCACTTCAACCTTGAAGATCAGCATGGTCTACGTCGGGACTTCATACTAAAACACCACCATAGGTCATCACAGTTGCTACCGTCCTTCTCACCGGCGCCGTCGCCATTCCAACCGACCTTCAAACCCGAGCCTGTGCCTACACCTGTGGCAGCAACTGCTATACCAGCAGCGCCGCAAGCTCTGCCAAATCCGCTGGCTACAAACTATACTCTGCCGGCTCTACTGAAAACTCATATCCACACGTTTATCACAACTATGAGGGCTTCGATTTCCCCGTCGACGGAACATATTATGAATTCCCTATCTTGAGCTCGGGAAGTGTTTACAGTGGGGGTTCTCCTGGAGCAGACCGTGTCATTTTCAACGCGAATAACCAGCTGGCTGGTTTGATTACCCACACCGGTGCCAGTGGTAACAACTTTGTTGCTTGTGATTAGATTGTCATGAATCGTGTGGAAGAGGCATTGTGCATTATGTTCCCTCTTGAATATACCAGTGTTGATCATCAGCTCAGCTACTAGTAAGATGTAAACACTATGGGTCATTTAAATCCATGAATATAGAAGACGATCTTTCACGTAAGCACAAATGGGAATCGTGCCAACATGCTGTGTTGTCTTCCTTCAATTTTGGTACCTAGAGGCAAACAGCAATCGACACTCCCACAATATCAGCTGTGGAAACTTGTCGTCGCAGGGGTTTGGCACCGCTCGCTAGCCATCTATTGGTCATAGTCGTAGTGAAGATAGAACAGGCAAGTTCTCCATAATCACTGTCCCCATCGTCCTAGTAGTATGGTTCAATTGTATTAGGAGCGCATCAGCTCGTTCGTTCGTTAATCACTGCGTTTTTGTCTAGGGTGAAGGGGTTGGGGGTCGGGGCTCATCATGGGTTATTTCAGATAAAACTGGTGAGTACTGTAGTCGACACACCGTTTTGCGCTGGATTATGGACAAAGACAAAGAAAAAAGACGGGCAGTAGGAATCAGCAAGGTATTTATGTGAAATTAAATGGAGTGGAGACGAGGACTGTGGGAAATCCGGGGATTGCGGGGGATGGCCTGAGCGACGCGAGTTGGGCACATGTAAATTAAAATCAAAATTAGGCCGATTTTGTAGATTATTTTGGTTGAGATCTCCAGATTCCACAATCAAAGGCCAATTAACACACTGTGGTTATTAAGTACTGATAATCGAATGAATGATTTTGAAACATATCTCAATCATCGGCCTCCATTAGTAGAGCTCGCCAATAGAGTCGGAGCAGCCTAGGTAGATACCATTGCCCAGTGGTATGGTGTAGGTAATAATACAGAGACGGGAAGCCCTTGGCGGTTTAGATGGGTTCTGTTTTTATTATTCGCACTGATCCCTGTTTAGCTGCAGGTTACGTTTCAGCCCGTCTAGACTGTGTGACTGCTTGCTGGCCGGGAATGCGCGTTCGTTCTCCTCATCCAATTGATCATGCGATATATCAAGTGGCAGACCAATAGGCTTGCTTATTGGTGTGTTCCATGCAAATACTAATTGTGGAACATTCAAATATTTGATTAAGTTTGATATTGTTGGCTTGAAGTACACTGTATATGTTGAGTGGTATACCCGCGTAGTGTCAATATATTCCTACTACTAGTAGTAGTACTAACCTTAGTAGTTCGAACTGATAGTTGATAGCACAGAATATATAAAGTCTACTAGAGTTAGAGTTACATTCCAGACCATGATGGTTAACGAGCCTGGACTAGTTGGAAGCCCTATGTATTGATAATATTATACTACTTCACACTCGACTCGAAGAGATACTCTATCTTTCATCTTCAGGATATCCATGAACATAATCCCCACTCTACAGATATGCATACATTAATCCCCACCAAGATTATACGCCTTAGCCCGTTGAGTCTCCACTGATGATGGCACTCTTGGCTCTGCAAGCTCTCGGGAGTCTTGGAAGAAAGGGATAAATGGCCGCGCTTGGCTTACTCCATTAGCGACACAGCCTACCTTCATGACAATATTCTACTAGAAGCAGAAGAACGTGAACTGGAGCCCGCTGTGACGGAACTTCCGAGTATTTCCCAGAGAAGATGAAGAGAATTCAAACAGGTTGTTTTCTAGGTTTAAAGAAAACCGACGTAGACTATGTATTCAAAGTACCTCGTAGGCCCGTCATACAAAATGATGCGCGAGTTTCATAGATTGAAGTTTCTATCTTTTAGATCTTGCTGCGTCGTATCTGAGCACTCTTAGTTTCGAATTCATGCCGGTGTGCGAGTGGACAATATCCTTTCGTTATACATCTTCCTCTTCAGTAGCCGAATATTTCGTACTGTGTCTCGATATCTTGACTAGCAGGTTGTCCCGACATGAACCCCATCGTGCTTCACCGACCCACGACTATTTACTCCGTACAAGTACCTCACTGCTCAATATGGTTCCACTCGGAATTTCTGCAGCCTGTTCATATCGGTCCTCGGGGTCTTCGGAACTTCGCGACTACCGCTCCAACAAGCATTTGCCGATTACTGGAACAACCAAAAAATAGTCTGGCCTCGGCAAAGTAAGATCTAGATATGCGTAACCGCAATTTTGCGCAAACTATTCTCTCATCCAGAGCTGAGAGCCTTCAGATTTTGAAATACCCACCAAATATCAGCCCATTGTCGGCGATTTGGGTTGCTTGGCTCGGTCGCCACGCATTTCATAATATTGCCATTTCCAAAGGTCAAATGATATTGGCTCTTTTGTCTCAGCCTTATTAAGAATCGGAGTAAGTGGCGTTTACGTACAGTTTTGCGCCTCGATGCTTACTGATATGGCTTATCAGTCGCGTGGAAGATCGTTGAATGACGAAAGATTCCCCGAGAGGCATCAACTTTGCCCCCGGGGTAACATAGCACACTGTCATATCTTCATGCGGGGATTTCGGGTTCGTGCAGACAATGTTCTTCTCCAAAACAACTGTTTGCAGAGATAAATTGACGTCAGTGCCTCTCGGATTACCTGCCTGTGGAGAATACCACAGCGCCAGGTGGATCGACGTCGAGTGGGTCAGTATAAAACCGGTATGACGCAGATTTTTCTCCCTTTCTTGCTGTACACCACTAATCTTTCAACGGGAAAACGAGGAGCGAAGCGCACGTACCTGGAGTTTGCGCTTTTCCTATTGAGTATCCCTCGAGCCGACCCTCTTATCCGATTTTTCGTTGTAATAAGACCTTCCTAAGGGTTGGGTTGTGCACAAAGAGGCTTCCGGCCCGTCGATCATCCATGTCGCCATCGGCCTCGGCTGCATTCATGATGCTTGCCCGAGGTATTGCCGTTAGTTCTATTGGCCTCTTCCTCGGATTTGTCTGGGCGAAGTCCCACTATCAGATTTTGAGTTGTCTCTCCCGAACTCCCATGTGAAGGTAGTAGAAATGAATAAAAAAATGAGTTTTCAAGGGCAAGATCCAGCTGAGAATGATCAATACTTGGACTAGATTTTTGTTATGCAGTATCTAGAGGTGCCGAATGCAAATCCCATTGAAAAATACTCTGTTCGCAAAGGGATTATCAAGATTGGCGCGCAAAGACTCCCAGCGTGTAGCCGCATCTCCACCGAACGGCCCGCTTTTCTAGCCAAAGGTGCATGAGAGACCCTCTTTAAATCCGGTTTCAAAGACTAATGACGATGAAAGTCGGACCTGAGAATTTTAAGTTTTATTCTCTGTGTACATAAGAAAAGGGATGGCAGTCGCATAACTTCGAGTTTGATCAGACAGATTCTCCGTCTCGAAACCATCCCCTGATTTACCCCGGATGGCGGCCGTCGAGTCAGACTCAAGTTCGTCCGCTGAAAAGCGTGATGAGAATGAAGTCATTCCCTCAACTCAACCTCGCGAATTGAAGGAAGAAGATGCCTACGATGCACTGGGTTACTGCTGGCCTCGTTGGAAGAAATGGTCCTATCTGGCTGCAGTCGCCTTCGTGCAGGTGTCCATGAACTTCAATACTTCCGTTTTTCCTAACGCTATCAAGCCTCTCGCCTCGGCTTTCTCGATCAGTGAACAACATGCCCGTACAGGCCAGATGGCCTATCTTGTGACTTACTCCATTGGTTGTGAGCTGTGGGCGCCTTGGAGTGAGGAGTTCGGTCGTTGGCCTATTCTTCAGCTCTCGATGTTCCTCATTAACATTTGGCAAATTCCTGCTGGATTGGCGCCAAACTGGGGAACAATTGTAGTAGCTCGTGCATTGGTATGTTCGAGCTGATCATCCTTTCTGTCCTCTGTTTTCTGTTGAATCTTTGCTAACCATATTCTAGGGTGGTATCTCTACTGCTGGTGGTAGTGTGACTCTGGGTCTTATTGCCGATATCTACGAACCCGACAACCAGCAATTCCCGTTGGCCTTCATTGTCCTTTCGTCTTGTATCGGTACCAGTATTGGTGGTGTCATTGGTGGTCCCATCCAGCGATGTACGTTCTTTCCCCCCCCTACACATTTTGCCTAAGACTCACGCTAACAATATGTAATTATAGTCCTCGGCTGGAAATGGTTCTTCTGGATCCAATTAATCTTCGGTGGTGTCACTCAAGCCATCATCTTCTTCATGCCCGAAAGTCGCTCAACCATCCTCCTCGACCGGGAGGCTAAGCGTCGTCGTAAGACCGGCGAAGACCCCAACGTATATGGACCCAACGAGCTCAAGAAACCCCGAGTCTCTCTGAAGGAGGCTGGCAAGATTTGGATTCGACCTTTCCACATGCTCTTGACCGAACCCATTGTCTTCTGTCTCTCTCTGCTATCCGGTTTCTCCGACGCTCTGATTTTCACTTTCCTCGAGAGTTTCGCCATCGTGTATGAGCAGGGTTGGGGCTTCGGTATTCTGGGCCAGGCCTGGGCTGTTATTCCTATCAATCTGGCATACTTCATCACGTACTTCTCGTACTTCCCCTGGTTCTGGCGAGATGAACATATTCGTCAGACAAAGGGTAACGATGCACTACCACCCGAGCGTCGTATGAAGTGGCTCTTATGGCTCGCTCCATTTGAGCCAATTGGACTGATGGGTTTTGCTTGGACTTCGTTCGGTAAAGAGCGTGGCATCCCATGGATTGCATCTATGATTTTCTCGACTATGGTGGGTATTGCAAACTATGCGATCTACTTGTCCTCAGTCGATTACATGATTGCAGCCTATGGTCCTTATTCCGCCTCTGCTTGTGGTGGTAATGCCTTCGCTCGTGATCTGCTCGCTGGTATCTCGGCCATGTACGCGACTCCGATGTATAACAATATCGGAGACAAGTGGCATGTTGAGTATGCCAGTACTGTCCTCGCCTGTCTTTCTTGTGTCGTCGTTGCTCCCATCTACGTTTTCTACTGGAAGGGACCTCAGATTCGTGCCAAGAGTAAGTTCGCTGCTGCGCTTGCCGAGGACAGAAAGCAGAACGAAGGTCGCAGAGTCAGTAAGGCTGCTTCTTCCCAGCTTCCTGGTGCTTAAATCTGCCGTGTAGTGTGAAATTTTCCACAGGTATAGCCCGGGATATTTCAAGTTGTTGAAACGCATCTCATTTTCTTCTTTATTTTTCCCCTTTATTGTTCGATGCACACCTGGAGTTTGAGTTGGCCATTGTGATATGATGAATCACATGTATATATCACGCATTATCTTACATAACGATTGCGATACGATATCCCCACTAGTTAGTACTATGCTAGTGTAATGTTGGATGTTTGTTAAAATATAAAATTTATTAAACTGAATTACACTTTCTAGTAGAACTGAATATCATGAAATCCTAGTCTAGCTAATATCTTTGGTCTGTTTCCAACACCTGATAGCTCGACAAGGGCAAGACCAAGTGGAGTAAGCCAAGAATTGGCGATCGGAGTTGACGCCGGGGATATTCTGGGGAATGTTTCTATCTTCCACATCCACTTGGACCACGCTGAATATCTCTCCAGAGACTGACAGTCGATAGAAAATGAAGCAATTTGCATCAAGGATTAGAAATGTCTCATTTCATGCGAGGAGACAGGCTTTTAGAGCCCCTGCATCGACAAGTCGCGGTTACGTGACAACCACATCTCCACCACGCCAGCTATCGCCCTTTGTATACGGGGCTGTAGGGATAGCCGTTGGGGCTTTCACGACAGCTGGTTTCCTAGATTTCAATCATTCAGAAATCAAAGAAACCCTCAGCGCACCGTCATATGCGGACAAGCTGACGATGCTCAAGGTATGAATGACCTACTATTCTAACATGGATGTCAGGCTGATGGAGAAAGGCCGCGAAAGAAATTCAAAATTTGATCGGCGAAGATGCAGTGAGCTTTGATGTCGATGATTTGGAATCACATGGCTATTCCGAGGCCTCGACATCAAATGTTGATACTCGTCCAATCGCGGTCATCATGCCTTCTTCCACCGAGGAGGTTTCCTTAATTGCAAAGATATGCCATAAAAACCGAATCCCTATGATCCCATTTGGTGCAGGATCAAGTGTAGAAGGCAATTTTACTGCTCCATTCTCCGGATTCAGTATTGACTTGTCCCGCATGGATAAGATTATTGCATTCCACGAGGATGATCTCGACGTCGTTGTCCAGCCTGGTGTCAATTGGGTGAATCTCAACGATACTTTAAAACCAGCAGGTCTATTTCTCCCTCTAGATCCCAGTCCAACTGCCCATATTGGCGGGATGGTAGCAACTAACTGCAGTGGGACAAATGCCCTTCGCTATGGGACTATGAAAGACTGGGTGGTGAACCTCACGGTTGTTTTGGCCGATGGATCGATTATCAAAACGCGTCGCCGACCGCGTAAAACATCAGCCGGGTATAATTTAAATTCTTTGTTTGTTGGATCAGAAGGAACTCTGGGGATAATCACCGAAGCAACCTTGAAATTGGCCAATGTTCCATCGCACGTTGGCGTTGCTACTGTGGCTTTTCCAAGTGTGAAAGAAGCATCCAATGCAGCGACTGCGATGATTCGTGGTGGAGTATCCCTCGCAGCTTTGGAATTGATGGATGATGTTCAAATGGGAGTTTTGAATAAGGCTGGAGGTACTGCAGGGAGGATGTGGCCAGAGAAACCAACCTTGTTCATCAAGTTTTCTGGATCCGAAAGGGCTGTGGAAGATAGCACAGATGCTTCGAAGAGCATAGCTACCATTCATGGAGGTACTGAGTTTGTCTCTGCTACCGACGAAAAAACTATGGATGCCCTTTGGTCTGCACGCAAGTCTGCTCTCTGGGCTATGCTTGCAATCAGACCCGAAGGCACTCAGATTTGGTCAACAGATGTTGCCGTCCCACTGTCTCACCTTGCTGAGATTGTCGAACAATCCAAAGAAAGCTCATCTAAATTGGGGCTATTCTCGACTGTATTAGGTCATGTCGGTGACGGAAATTTCCACCAGGCTGTTATGTATAACCCAGATGACCCTGAACAAATCGAGGGTGTGAAACGCTGTGTTGATACAATGGTTGCTCGGGCATTGGAGATGGATGGTACAGTATCAGGAGAGCACGGGATTGGCCTGGGGAAGAAGCATTGCTTGGAAAAGGAGCTTGGTACAGCGACCATTGGTTTGATGAAAACTTTGAAGAAGAGTTTAGATCCGCATTGGTTGTTGAACCCGGGGAAAGTCGTAGATTTCTAACTTGGTTCTAGACGCTTAGTATTGCGGGTGCCATATAAATTATTGTATCTACTGGAGATCGAGTCTCAAAGCTCGAATCAATCTTGGATATTCTTGTTCAAAGGAACGATTCCATGCTTGTGGCCGAATTGGTCTAGATATTAAACATTTGCAACAACCATGACTCTCGTCAATACAAAGCATACCGATATTAAATGAAAGGCTAGGACAAATTAAATGCTATTCAACTCCAAAGTTGAATCGGTATGACAGTTAGTTGTCATTCACGTCTATTCACACCGGCTGAAGTATCCCAAAGACTCATTTAACGACAGCTAAAAGAAATCCATCATGACTCTTCGACCCAACAGTCTGCATAACAACAGCATCCACACGATCATCAGCTCCAGCCTTCGCAACGACATCGATTGCCTCTTCATCCCTCTCATTCTCTCCTACAATACCGCTTTCCAGCATATTCTGAACCACATTGTCAATATAAATCACAGCTCCCGTACCTTTCGACAACTTGACCCCAAATTCAAAGTAATTCCACTGATTAGGCCAGTCCGCATCAATAAAGACAAAGTCAAACGGCTCCCTTGCCCCTCTCTCAATCTCAACCGCTAACTTGGGAAGAACATCAAGTCCAGCTCCGAGGAGAACATCAACTTCTTCAGGGACTTGGACACCCGCGGTTCGCAGATTATCGATGGCTACATCGCGATGATGAGGTGCTGCTTCAATACTTGTCACTCTGCCGCGACCTTTCAGGGCCTTTGCGAACCAGATAGTGGAGTATCCGCCCAAGGTTCCGATCTCAAGCACATTTCGCGCCGAACCGATGGTCGTAAGCAAGGAAGCGAATTTGCCTTGGGCCGCTGAGACAGCGATGATTGGCAGGCCTTGCTTGATACTGTTTGTATAAGCATTTTCCAGACCTTCGTCCTCGCCGATAAGGTGTTTCTTGATATAGGAGTCAACAAGGTTTATGTTGCCAGTGTGATCGTTAGACATTTTGTGCTATGTCAAGGGTTTGGAAGTGGATAAAGGGAAATTTAGAAGATGGAATGGACTGTCTGCCTTTGGTTGCGAGGCCAGCTAATGTCAAGGGTGCTCAGTCTTTATACTACCTCCTCAGTAATCTCTGGAGTAGTAGCAGCTCGGCTTTATAGCTCGGACCTCGAACGATCTCCGAACAGAGATGCCACTAACCAACGAGTGACCTAAGTTACTAGACTACACACTCGCGAATGCCATAGCTCCGAAACTTTATGGATTTCCGGTCTAAATTTCCATTTTTTTACTGGAAAATGCTTCGCATTGGACTATCGGAAGATGTTACTCCGGATCACCTTCACAGGTGAACATGACAGTGATGAACACTGTGTCATTATGAAGATGGAAATACTACCTTGTATGTATACTAGAGGCACTGGACAGGAAGATGTATGTCTTTGATGGAAATGATTGCAGCAGAAACTAAATCCGGGTGTCTATCTAAAGCAATCCGAAGTTCTCAAATGTCCATGCTGCTGGGTCACCGAAGAAGAACTCTTCATCCAGAGACTCCAAGGGAAAATCAATCTAGAAGTTATCAGTAAAATGTGCGTATTATTTATTGAAGAAAGCTAAAGATGGGATATTGGAAACATACAGGCTCAATGCTTTCGTCTCCATAGCCGATACCATAAATATTTGGCATTGCCATAGTGTTCTCGGTCAAGGGTGACTCGGTTAAATTGAGCTTTTTATGTCAATCTTGAATCTTAAATGAACACCATAAAAAGCTATCACTTACCTGTTCCTTTACTGAAACCAGGTCATCTTGAGACGCTCGGACCCGATAGTATTGTCTCGCAACCAGTTCTATTGCTTGCTGCTTTTGCCTGATCTCATTGATTGGATTCAAAGTTGAATACAACAGAGACCGGGCCGCGGAAATATACCAATATCGTGTAAAGTCAGTGCCTAGGCGAGTGATTCGATCTTCAAACACGACCAAGCAATTGTCGAGGTATTTGACAAATGGTTCAATGTGACCCAGAAATAGGTCTCCTTATTGTTTGTAAGGCCGAGTATAAGCAAGGAAGGAGGATTTCAAGGTTCAACATACCAGGATCAGTAGACGCCATATATCCACTATGGCAGACAGCCAAGGCCGCGCGAAAATAATCCTGCCTGAAAAGAACGAGAAAAAAGTATGCGTGATCTTTCAAGCATTGCACCTGCTCTAGAATTCTTTGCGCAGCTTGGAAGCAGATCATCCGAGAGACGACACATCTGGAGCTGGATCCTATTTTCCTTGCGAATGGCATGTGCAGAAGGATCAAAAATTGTTGTAGCTGGACATTCAATAATGCCGCCGGCAGTACTTCCGATTTCTGTCTGGGAGTTTCTTGCGCCCAGCAAGGAAGTTTCTCAAGCTCGGCCTTCACAAGCTCTTCGCACTCTATGACTTGTTCCCAATGTAATGGAGGACCAAGGGTATTAACCAGCGAGTTCAAAGAAGCACGAAGAGCGAAGCTAGAGCTTGAAACATGAATATACGAGCACTGAGTATACGAATTCCATTCGTTGGAACGATCTTCGCCTTCGGTTTCATCCGTTAGGTCTTCATCATTGATATTTTGAACAGTCGCACAGTCTGAAGATATGCCCGCAAGTGCAGATGGCATTCCACGATCAATAGAAGCCTGCAGCTCCAATTCAGTTATTGTAGACCATAGCCGACGTCTCATTTCCTGATCAAATCTAGAAACCTTTTCTCCCAGTATGGCCGGATCTCGATGAAAGCCAGCGGCCATTGCCTGCCTAAGGAGCGTACCGGCTTCTGTCCAGATCCGTTTCTTTTTAATCACGTTTACCTGCTTTGAAAGAAGCAAGAGACATCTGATTTGCCAGGTGATTAGGTGAATATGTTTCTGGCTTTGATTACGAAGCCATTGTTCGGATATCTCAATCCATGATGCTGCACGCTCGCGTGCCACGGCACTGTCACCGACGTGGGTGGTCTTTTCTTCGGACAGACAACTTGCCACCGACATCATTAAAAGAGTCAAGATCATGAATGTGGGTCTTGCGCTCTTCCTATCGAAAAGATATCCGTTGTATTCCTTCCAAAAGCTAGGAATGTGAATTATTCGATATGTTGTTTCCACGGTCTCAAGGTAGATGTGGATCAATTGGTTAGCTGTCGCTTCATCCGGGAAGAAATGAAAGGGGTCCATCTTCGTCGGAGGAAATATTGATCTCTTTTCTGCCTTCCATTTCATTTGAAGGGATTTCAATTCGCGTTGCACGCGTGGAAGAGATGGGTGCTGCTTGATGCTGTCTTGCATGAATGAGCGGAGCTCAGGGAACTAAATGATGAATTTTAGCAGGCCAAGGCAGTATTCTTGAGAAGATCAGGTTCTTACATCTCCGATTAGACTCGTTGGATTACTTCCTCCATAGAATTGGGTTTTGAAGTTCTTCCCGCGAAATATAACATTCTCGGTCTTCCGGGGCTTGGCGGGTTCTAATAGCTGGATTGAATCTGACATGATAGCAGGCCTTTCACGAACTGCCGTCTGTGAAGGGGCTTCAATTTGCTGGCCCAAAAGACCCCATGTTCCTTGACTCTGTGGAGCTTCCAGGGTGGTGTTGATGTTCCGAGTCGCTGCAGAATGGGTAAATGGGGGCTGTGGGGGTGTAACTATTGTGTTCAGTGAGACTGGCGTATCTGCATAATGGTCATTATTGGACCGTTGATTGTCGACAGCTCTCTTTTTCTGATTGCTTGCGGGATTGTCGTATGTGCAGTCAACTGATTGGCCCTTGCAGCGGCTACAAGGCTGGTTTCGATCGCATCTCAATTTACGACGTCGGCACTCTGAGCATGAAAATGTGACCCTTTTACGCCTTGGCGGGATTATCGGAGATGGCATCTTCAGTAGCGTGAAACTGCCAGATCGAACTGAATAGCAATGCGGAGTTCAGAGTAGATGCGGAGATGATAAAGTAAACTCGGACTTTCGGAGATGACGCGGCGTTGGACTCGGAGATTAGGCTTCTTCGAGCAATCATTGTACATTCATACATCAAGGTAGTCTGGCTTAATCAGATTAGATTGAGTTTTGACCGTGTCCGCGCGGCCAAAGTACTGTTGTATTTAATCAAATGTTTTATAATTTAGTTTTTGGTTTATGCATTGCTTTTCTAGTTATGGCATGGTGCATACATAATGGAGTAGCCGGTAGCCCATTCATCTCAAGCAAAAGGCGAGTACAGGTCGCGAGATAGAAAAGCACAAGCACAATAAGGAACCAACAACGAAATATACAGCAGCAATCGAAGTACAATATGAATTGACCTCCCCTAGTAAAACCTGAGCTCATGCGAGTAATATTAGACCCTGCGTATAATAGCCCCCAGCGTGATCATGATCATCAGTTACAGTAAGATTAATTGAAGATCCAGTTGAAAAACGGACTTAGTAGTACTTGAAATTTCTCTTTTATTCTAACGCCGAGAAGCCAAGTATCGTGAAGGTTCATCCATTTGACAAGACATCTGAGATAATTGTGTCTTGGTATTAACGAAATCGAGGTTTTCAAGTATAAAACCAGGCAAAAAGACTGTACCTTCTGCCCGGCTGCCAGTATTGTATCTTAGTTCATTCTATTGTCTTTCATTTTTCGTTTACATTCCATCTCAACCACCTCCAGTTCCTTCCTTTTCCCCATCAAACTCTCCAATTTCTCTCGCAGCGTCAACTCTCGCCAGTGTCCGGCGCTACCTGAGCCGCATTACCTTCCAAGACTAGCGTATCGCCATCGGGCACACTTCGAGGAACCAATGTAGCTTCTGACATGCCGATATGGCGTGGTTCCAATCAAGCCACAAGAAATAGCGGGGCTATTTCTGGTGCATGGTGCTAGACGAGCGCCGAGATCAAGGAGATGTGGGATATTACCCCTCCATGAAGACATGCATTTGATCTATCATTCTTCATAAAATCAAGTTACACTGCGGGAGGAATAGTGAGAGCAGAGAACGTGGGGTTTATCGTTATTTAGGACTGTCCAAAGTTAAACTTGGACTATTGTCACGGTATGAAGAGACGAAGGTTGATTTTACTCGTTTTGGATGTGGCTGATACCATCGTGGCTGAATACGAGATCATCCATAGGGCTGAGAGTAGGTTTCAATCAGATGTTTATAGTTATACTTCATTGAAGATCGAACAGATACTAGAGCAATGATCCCGCAGACACGGTTTATAGAAGATATGATGGCTACCGGAATTTTCGGCTGACGATGCATTGTGCTAGCAAATGAAATGATAAATGCAATGGAGCTATGCAGTTGAAACCACCAACAACTAGTAATACTCTTCATCAAACTCGGCCTGGTCCTCACGACCATCCTCATAAGCTTCACGACGCAACTCAGCCTCGCGCTCCTCCTGTTCTTCGCGGTCGGAGGAGTCTTCGGAGTCTATTGAGTTTGTTAGATAAATGAAACACGGAAAATAAAATTGCTCCGTCATTGAACGGAGTCGAAAAGCAAAAGACTTCAGGGTATGGTGATACTTACTAACTTCATGCTCGATAACTGCACCGGCAATACCTCCCAAAGCGAGACCCGCAGCACCAGCTGCGAGGTATTTCCCAGCATTACTGCTCTTCTTCTCCTCGTGTTGCTCATAACCACCTCCGTATCCACGGTCTCCATATTCCATTGGAGGAGGACCGGGGGGCGGGGCATAATAACCACCGGCCGGTTCAGGTGGGGGCACACTGCGAGAACCATCATAGTAGCCTGATGGGGGACCAGCTGGGGCAGCGGAAGGGAAAGGAGATTCCCATTGGGAGCGGCCGGTTGCCTCTTCAACCCAGAATGCGCGACGGGTACTGGGTTCCCATTCTTGATGCCAGCCTGGAGGGGCGGGAGGTGGAGGGTTTGGAGGTGGGCGGGCGCCGGGGGGAGGGGCACTGTAGGGGCTTCTTTCGTATGGGGGCCGGTTATCGTATGGTGCTGGAGGAGGAGGTTGTTGGTATCCTCCATCGTAGGGGGGTTGTTGGTAAGGCGAGCCCTGGGGTGGGCGATTATAGTCTGGATAGTAGGACATGGTGGAGATGTAAGAAGGAAGAGGAGGAGAAGATGATCAGGAGAGAAAGAGAGGGAAAAGAAGGATTTAAAAGCGAGTAGAGATTAAGTGGAGTAGTTGACCAGCGTCAATATAACTAGCCAAGTAGACTAGAACTAGACTGTAAACTAAGAAGTACAATCATAATGGTCAATATTCCGACTGACTCCGTTGACTCCACTCGTTCTTAGCGCCAGCAGAGAGTCCAGGCAGATTCATTCGTGAGACAACTGCATAATCCGAGAGTGCAGCTAGTCAGAAGCAAGCAAAGAGTGAACAAGTAAGCAAATGAAACACATCAAAACGCCAAGGACTGCGTGTTACCGTCAGCGCTAAGTAGTGATGATAAAATGCCCCAGCCCTACTTCTACTACTTCTACTCTTTCTAGGGAAAGCTCCCGTATAGATCGGAGAAGAGCCATGGTTAGAAAATTGGGTCAAAGCTTGACTTGGCAAACATCAATGAAAGGGATTCTTTTCGGGGATACTCCATACTATGAGTGATGATCACCGTTACCCCTAATTCTAGAAATATTCTATATTCTCTTGCCCCCTTTTCACCGAATGTTGCGGAGTGCAGAAATCCCGCATCTCCACATTTCTGCCTGTCAGGAGGGCCTGACCGAATGATAAACAGGGGAGATATGGAGCCATTGAAGCCTGAGATGTATTCTTGGGTAAAATATTAACCAACATATTACAGTAGTTCACATGTAGTAACTACTGCGTTGTACATGCTGTAAGTACTGAGAATGATAAGGGGGTAGGGTTAGCACAGCCACTCGTAGTGGCACACGTGGCGCAGTTACATCCAGGTCTGCTGTTTGGCTTGGCTGGTTTGGCATGAAATGTTGAGTCGGTTGGGAGTGGCTGTGTGAGTGGATGATGGTGGGCTCATGTGGAATCATGTGGAGTATAATTACATATGTATCATTCATCTATACCATCTGGTGTACGGAGGACGGGGTCCAAGGGGGATGACTGATGGTGGTGAGAGGCATAGAAGAGAATAATATACTTCAAACTAGTACCATTAGAAAACCCAAATAAAAAAAGATTATATTAGGATAAATTAGTCAACTGGTGCAAATGTAGTAGATAGATGCGGTCACTTACCAGGGGACGTAATTTTATATTTATATGACACGCCCGACTTAGGCCATACATCGTATTTAGCCAGAAATGTGGCTTATCCCGTCCCGCGATATAAGGAATGAGAGTTTCAGCCTTACATCTTAGTTAGAGCAGCGCATTAGTAACAGAAAATTATTGTGGCTGAAATTACCCTTGACAATCTATACTAACCAAAGAATGATTCACTTGCATTAAACTTGAAGGTGTCGAGTCATGGGTGGGAGTTTACATGATGCCGACCTTGGGCATATATGGCTAATGGATGTATGCAGCGGACAATAGTATAAGTGTAGGGAGAAATACCATGTAATCCTTAAAAGCCTGAAGGTTTACATGGATGCCAATTTGTTGAAATTGCATTCGAGGCTCCAAGAGACTACACTACACTACGAATAAGGATATAGTGCAAGATAGTGTAAGAGAATGATGATAAGTATGTGACTCTAGCGACAGTATAATACTATGTGAATGGAGACGAGATTCTATCTCGAATAAAATGAGGAACCGAGATAACAAGCAGCGAGTAACTCAAAATCCATGAGCTAAGGAGCTACACTGTCTGCTGATGAAACTAGGCAGTTCCCGCCCAGGCACTGGCGTTTTTATCATCAGGATAGAAGAAAGCTCCCAGTGCAATAATCACGTAAGCTGCAATCAACAAGGCCCCTTCTAGGTAATTGCTTCGTCCATCAAGAACGAGGAAATTAACCACAAACGCTGTGACGAACAGACAGACGGTTTCGAATAGGGTGAAGTATAGCGACATGTCCTTGTCCATACACCATCCCAAAATGACGACCAGGGGAGTGACAAAGATAGCTGGAGAATCGATGTTAGCTTCTGCTAGTCAAGACGACCGCCGTACTTGAAGTAAAAAAGCAGGGGGGGGGGGGGTTAAAACTTACCAATTTGAATACTACTTCCTACAGAAACACCAATGGATAAATCCATCTTATTCTTCGTAGCGACACTGACAGCCGTAACGTGTTCCGCGGCATTGCCAACAATCGGTAAGATAATCAATCCAATGAACGCTTCACTAACTGGCGAGCTGGAAATCATCTCAGGGATTGCATCAACCAGGAACTCTGCGCACACTGCAACCAGGCCGGTCGAGAGAAGAAGCATAACAACTGCTGCTGTGCGAGACATTTCTGGTTCGGGCTCCTCCACTGGCGCTGTTGGAGCAACAGGGTCCAATGGATCTGTCGCGCGGGATGCGCCCCTAGCAAACTGCACCGCATTGCCGACCGGGGGTTGTCGACTCACCCGAGCAGGCAGGGAATTACTGCGTGCGATGGAGGGACGTGTGGGTGCAGCGCCAAGTCGCGGCGAATTCGCTGGACTTTGCGAGCTGAAGACGGTATTAGAAAGCAAGGACGGGATCGGTCCAAATGGTGACCATTTGCGCTGGGCTTCGTTCTCGCCTGCACCGGGCATGCCGATAAAGGCCGAAGCGGATTGGGAAACCGCCATAGAAGGACGCGGCGCTTGAACGTCGGCCGGTTGAATCTGCGGGTGTGCCTGAGCTTGTGCCTGGGCCTGAGCGGCCATTTTCTCGGCGCGTTTGGTCCGGCGTTTTTTGCGTTCGCGTTCGCGTCGATGGGCCTTCTCACTTTGCGCGGTTCCAACGCGACTCAGTGCTTGACCAAAGTCACGCGAGCGGAACTCAGACGAGGGTTGGGCATCAGCATCGGCGTCGTAATGGGTCTCGTCATCCTCAACTGCGAAGCTATTGTTGCTGCCGATTGAATTACCAACTGATCCTTGGTTCTCGTTGACCATGACACGTTTCTGAGTCGATTGGCGTGAGACAGTGCCCTTTGATGTGGTGCTGGTGCTGGACTTGCGGCGACGTCGGTTACCAATGGCCTTTTTGATGCGCTTAGCTGTAGACCAGGAGGTAGTCGTGTCGACAGACTCATCACTTGAGCTAGTGGAGGAATCGGAGCTGTTCATAAACTCGGCAAGCACACCAGGGTGCGACTCTTCATCGATAATGCGCTGTGGCACACTCGCGTAGAGATAAGAGTGTGACTTCAACTGGAAGAGAATATAGAGGATATAAACAAGCAGAAGAACGACACTAGTGCCACGGCTGACCTTAAGAGTCTGGTCGTCTGCGTAATCGGAGTCGCTGAATGAGGCATGGAAGGCAGTTGGCAACAGCAATGACATGACAGAGAGACTCAGCATACAGGCACTCATCTGAGTGACGGTGCTGTTGTACATTTGCTCCTGAAAGCGAAGACCACCCAGGAGAAATGCCATTCCCATGATGAGCAAGAGATTGGCCAAGATGGAGCCCAGCAAAGATGCCTGAACGATACGAATCTCATTCTTGACGAGCGCGATGATAAAGATGATCAGCTCAACAGCATTACCGAACGTAACATTGATCAGGGCACCAATGGTATCACCGAGACGGCTAGCGACACTCTCGGTTGCGTGACTCAAGAGACCAGCCAAAGGAATGATGGCCACAGCGTTCATCGCGAAAACAATCGCGGGACTCAGGCCAGCGGCCTTGACGGCAATACCGACAGGCACAAAGACCAAGAGGACATTGACCCAGCTGTGACAGAGGGCCTCTTTGGTATGGTCGTAGAAGCGGATACTGCCATTGCGCATTCGACGCAGCAGACCCAGCTGAGAGGGTTTATTCTTTTCGCCTGGCCCCTCAGGGCCATCGGGAGGAGTCACTTCAGCATCGTTGGAGTTGGAAGGGAATGAGGAGACGGTATCGAGTTGAGGTTTACTGGCGGTCCGTTGGATAGGCTGAGGACCACGAGAAGATGCGTGAGCTTTCGCCCACGAGTTAATCCGGTCTACAGTGGATGGCGGGAAAGTTAGCAGTGACCGTGGAGATGTGGTGGAGGTGGAGGTGGAGTGGAGATAACATACGCATGTATTTCTAGAACCAGTCGCTGATTCAAGGTAGGCTTAAGCCTGATGTGTAAAGTTGAAGAAAGAAGAGAAGAAGAAAAAGAAGAAGAAAGACAAAGGAGATAAAAGAGGAGAAAGATGAATCAGGAAAGGAAGGAACTGGGCTTGGCGGGCCTAAAAGAGAAAGAGCCAAAAAAGAAAGAAAAAAGAAAAATAAGGGAAGGCGCGATGATCGACACAGTTTCAAGTTTCGAGGGAAGGCGCGATGGACAAACAGAAAGAACATTCCTTCCTCCTTTAAGGGTTCCCCTGCCTCGTCATCTTCCACGTACTCACTTTTCTCTCGGTGTAGTACATCTATACTCTACATAGTACTCTACTCTACATTATTTCAGTCATATTCAAGACATACACAATGTATTGGTATACTTTATTGCAGCTTCTTGGTATTCTCTCTCGATGATCGCCCGCGCCTCGCAGGGGTCTCCACCAAATTAAACTGTTTTGATTGGTACACGCCGCAGAATTAGGATCGACCCGGCGAGACCATCGCACAGTATCCCGTACGGAGTCCAACAGATACGCAATACTCATCATCAAAGGGAGGAGTGGACGGCTAAGGTATCAAATACAAATAGCACATCACTCCACATGATGTCATAGGCGCATTTCAGGGCTTACACAGTACTTTATGTACTGTACTATGTACAAGATGGAGAAGTCATGATGATGCTGTGTATGTACAACAGTACAATGTGTAGTGCACAATGTTCTATTTCTGTCACTCGGTCTCATTCCGGGCATCAATGCGAACGAATGCCGTCTCACGGGGTTATCTCCGGAGTATCTACCGAATTCGAGATAGTTGTAGAGCACTAAGATGCATTTGGCTGCCAATACGGGGTTGACCGTTGCTGACTAATCGTGGCGGTGGAGATGCACTGCCACAGCGCCACTTCCCTGCTTACAGTGACAACCTACGTCTACTATGTCAAGGGGGGGGGTGACTCTCTTAATGAGTTCTGTATGAGCATGTTGGTTTGGGACTCAGATCTGCTTTGCCATGTATGCCGGTTTCAAAAATTTCAGTTGTTGAGATAACGATGCTGATGGTAAGAAGTTCCAAGGTGTTCACTAAATGTGAAGTATAAGGTTGCATAATGATACAACATACTATACTACCACCACCGACTTTCAAGTATACTACATGAATATGAGGTTATATTTATGTAATATATTATCATTGACAAAAGGTCGGATAGTATCAATATTAATCCTAGTACTCGCTCCTCACCGAATCCTAAGTACGTCTTTCTACAACGATATAGTATGACTCGGCTCAGTAAATTCATGGACTGGACGAAGTCAGATTCCACCGAACCCAGAACTGATCTAGATTACCTTTATAGAGAAGCAGCAACTGGTACATATTTGAAACTTGATCCTTGACATTTTAATGATACTCGCGTAAATGGCGTATTCTTGTAGTCTCTATAAGTTCAAGGCCGAGTAGGTGGGTCGTGCCTCAATAAGCAGGCCAATCAAGATTCCATGTCGATGGCCAGCGTAAATGGCGTATCTACAAGAAGGTAAAAAGTAAGTGATCTGAAGTACTCTATTCTCCCAATGAATGGTACGCGGGGTATAAATGCCTTTAGACTACCTTGTATGATAGAACAAGCCAAATCGAAGAATTCAAATCACTCAATCTGACGAACCATAACTGCGACGACTTTCAAGCAATACTATCTCCCAGAAAAGAAGGGCTTTGATAGCCTCGTTTTGCGAGAAGTTCCAAAAATATCACTTAAATTTGGTCAGATTCTGGTGCGAATCTAGGCAATCTCCCTCAACTGGAGAGAGACGGAATCACTGCCATTGGGACATATCCGTTTCCAGGACCCGAGGCGCTCGTCCCTGGAAGTGATGGCGCAGGTATGTTCTAGTTGCCGGCAGTACATGGCATTCGTTTAACTTTCTTATAGGTATTGCCGAAGAGGTCGGCGAAGGAGTTTCAGAGTGGAAACCTGGGGACAGAGCCCTGGCGAATTTCACGCAAGATCACATAGCTGGCCGACTTACTCCTAAAACACTCCTTTCCCAGTTAGGAGGTGAAATCCAAGGTCTTCTTGGCGAGTACTTCAATTTTTCCTCAGACTGGAATTGTTCGTATTCTGGACTATTTGTCTCTTGAAGAAGCTTCGTGTCTCCCGTATGCTGCACTCACTGCTTGGAATTCTCTTTATGGATCGGTCCCAATGCAACCAGGCCAGACTGTTCTTCTGCAAGGCACTGGAGGTGTTTCTATGTTTGGTCTGCAAATTGCCCATGCGGCTGGAGCATAGACCATTGTTACATCTTCCTCTGACGAGAAATTAGTCAAGGCCAAACCACTTGGTGCAACTCATACGATCCACCGCTGTCCGATTTCCTTTCGTCGGCATTTACTTCGGCACAACCGCGGATCCCGTCTCGGCAGCCCGATCCCGACCGCTTGCAGCTGATCGAGTGCACATTGACTTTTTTCTCTTCTATTCTCAGATCTAACGTTTCAATCATTTGCATATCTCAATTCGAGCTCTCTAGGTCTCTCCCTCGGTAATTAATTCCACTTGATGTCGGTGTTTGTGTGAGTGCAGTAGATTCAAGGCTTTTGCCACGCCGATATATCGTGGAGTCCGGAATGACGTCCGAACCCAAAGAATCGGGGTCTCAGCTCGGCGAGGAAAGTCAGAGGTGCGCGTTCCCTGACACTCCATGCAAGTACTACTAATAGTTTGTGCATGAGATGACTTTTCTAACTAATTTATCATCTATATGAAGATGGCTTATTTCTGTGCTGATGCGATGGTGGAGATACCTCGACTTGGACTCAAGAAGTTTCCTCGTGATGCTGAAGGGTGCTTTAGCACCGACCATCACCATTGCAATGTACGCCCAATCAATCAGATACACCGAGTAGCTTCTACTGAAGATATGTAGTATCTGCTGAGTACTTGAGCCAATGCTCACCAATAAAAATTCAACAGATACCAAAGTACAGCAATATCAAACATCACCTCGACAATCGGGTACCTCTCCGCCCTAATTTCCGTATTATCACAAGGTCTCATGCCACGAGCAAAATTCATGAAGATTATGTTCTTCAATCTTCTATCAACATGTGTCTCTGCTTCATTATGTTGTCTAGCTATTTTCTGCGCTGTCAAGGCCCGCCAACATAATACGCCTCCCGATGCGACGGATGCGGTTCGAAATGGATTTAATAGTGATGCGTGTGCTGTTTCCGCCATATGGCTTATTTTTATGATTTGGTAATCCTTCATCTAGTTCGCTGTACAATTCACATAATACATATGCTGACTATTTCAGGGCCGCTAATTCTCTTCGGGCACTTAAACCGATGGAATTACAGGATCCAATGGTTGCTTTTTCGATCTTCGCTTCTGTGACTGTGACCCGTGCGGGAATGTTTACCTCTCTTAGTGAAGGGTTGGAGTTTGTTTCGAGGCTCTTGAAAGGCTTTATGATTGGATTTGCTATTGCGACTGGAGTTTCACTGCTTATACTTCCCATCACTAGTCGTGGTAATGTCTTTCAGGATATGAGGCAGTATGTTGTCGCTGTGGAGGGTGTTCTGGATGCACAGATTGCATTTGATGAGGGTATTACTATGAGTGGGATTTTTGGAAGGGGTTCTCTCACGCGAACGCTTACTACCATGAGCCGGAGAAATGTTGATGGTGGCAGTCCCGAAAGTGAGACAGATCTGCAGGTTAAGATCAAGGATTTACAAGGCGCGATGACCAAACTTAATTCGATGCATAGTACAGTCCATGCGGATTTGTTCTATTCGCGTGATGAGATTGCGTGGGGAAAGCTTCCCGCGGAGGATTTGAGTGACATTGCCTCATTATTCCGGAGTCTCCTGCTTCCTCTTTCTGGAATGTCGATGCTGCCTGAGATTCTGGAGTCAATTGCTAAGAATGAGGGCCAACGGGATGGCAATGACGATCCAGGGGAACTGGAAACGAGACAGGAGGAGGTTTCGCGAGTAATGGAGACGCATCATGCGCGACTTATTGAAGCGGCTGATCTTGTTCGCTGTGGATTGACACATTTCGTATTTACTATGGAGCTTATTTCGGCTAAGCATCTGAAGCGCTGGAAAAAGGCGCGTCTTGTTGGTCATGCTCATGACGAGGAAGCAAGGGGTCAAAGCTTGATTCCTGGGGATGAAGGCTTTACGTTGTGTTTTGAAAATCAATTATGTGCCTATCATGAGAGGAGGAAGCTATTCCCTCGGGCGCTGACGAGTCTTGAGGCATTTTCTGAGAAACATGAGGGTGTTGGTGATGGGGATGGAACAGGTGAAGCTGCAGATCCGCATGTTCGCCGGGAGTTCTTCCTGATTCTCTATATGGAGCATCTCCAGGATGATCTGTTGAATGCCATTTTGAAGCTTGTCAAACTGGCCGGCAGTAAGGTTGATAATGGTACAATGACACGCGGCAGACTTATATTCCCTAGAGAGAGGTCTATCCGACAGTGGTTGTCTCTCAGCCACAGCAGAAGTGGCCAAACCTCGTCGGAAAGTAGACAATCGTCGCTTAATCCAGCCAATATCCATCATACAGATCTGCAGACAAGATATCCCGACCCGGAACATCTCCCTCCTGCAAATATTTGGGAGAAGGGAAGTGCGGTTCTACGCAAGATTGCACATGCACTCAAGTCTGACCAGAGCACGTTTGGTTTCCGTGTAGCGGCCGCTTCATTCTCGGTGGGAATCCTCGCGTACCTTCATCAGACGCAGGACTTTTTCATCCGGCAGCGATGTATCTGGGCGATGATTGTTATTGTCATTGGAATGAATCCGACAAGTGGACAGACGATGTTCGGATTTGTAGCTCGTATTCTTGCAACCGTTGTCTCACTAGTATTGAGTTTGATTGTATGGTACATCGTTGATGGGAAGACAGCTGGAGTCATTGTGTTTCTTTACCTTGCAAATGTATTCGAGGTATGCGAATACAATCTCCGAGACGAATTTCGAAACTGTCGCTAATTATGGTTACAGTACTACTTTTACGTCAAAGTACCACAATATTTCGGGGCATCGGTCATTTCAATTGTGACACTCAATGTGATAATTGGATACGAGCTACAAGTGCGTCAACTCGGTATCCAACAAGCAGAGTCAAATGGTCAGCCATATTACCCCATCTACCTCTTCGGTCCATACAAATTGGCCGCAGTAGCAGCCGGCTGTGCCATTTCATTTTTTTGGGTGATTTTCCCATACCCCATCACAGCCAAGTCTCAAGTCCGTCGACTCCTTGGTCAAAGTATGTTTGTTCTGGCCAGGTTTTATAGCTGCATGCATACAACCATTGAATATTGGTTGAGTGATGAACTGGGAAATTCCGAGGATACGGGATCACCTGGATATGAATTGCAAGCTGCGCGACATAAGATCTTCAAGGAGGAAATGATGCTACTGAATAGTCTTCGGATGCATAGCCATTTTAGTACGTTTGAACCACCTATCGGAGGGAAGTTTCCGAAGAAAACGTACGACGATATTATTTCCGAAGTACAGTGTATCTTGACTAGCATGTCTCTCATGGCACATACCACGCAGGGCTTGGAGACAGGTTCTGTTGATGGAAATAATTACCAAAAAACTGATCCATGGAGAGCACGTTTAGCAGATATTGCTCTGAAGTCGGCGGATTTCAATTCCCATAGCATCACCTCTCTGCTGTGTCTTCTGTCAGCTGCGATAATGAACTCGCAACCATTACCACCTTACCTCTCAACGCCAGACTCATTTCCACTCGCACGACAGATGCAGAAGGTTGATAATGAGCTGCTGAGTATTCGGCATATAGGGGATCCATCTTTCTCGGCGTTTATAGCTTTGGAAGTGCTGAGGTCGGTTGTGAGTTTCAGTTTGCAGGATCTTGTCGAGTAAGTGGCTCTAGCCCGAATTGAACTATCGTTATGATGACTGACTTGTAGTAGAAATGTGAGGAAGTTGGTTGGCGAGTTGAACTTTGAATTCCGTCTTCAGAATCAGCGTGATGCAGAATCGTCACGATTTCTTCAACCTGATGTAGAGTGATCAACTTGTTCTACGACGACTACGTAGCACCTAATCACAATGCCTATTGTTAAAGCATCAACGAGTTGTGGATGGTAATTACCAAATACTACATACTACTGTATCGACTATAACAATTTGAACTTAGCCGCAACACCCATACAAATAACCATAAACGCAACAAAACATCCCACAATCCCAAAAAACCACCCTAACCCACTATCCTCCTGACCAGGAACTTCAACATTCATCCCCCACATACCAGTGACAAGATGGCAAGGCACAAAAATCGTCGCAATGACAGTGACCTTGCTGAGCGCCGAGTTAATAGTCAAACTAAGCCGCAAATTCGTAGCACTAAGTTGTGCAAGACAATTCCCCTGGCTCCGTCCAATTATCTCGTCGATATGACCTAATGTCGATAAAGTCGTGATAAGATGATCTTGAACATCACCCAGGTAAAGAAGTAAATCTCCACCCGGGAACGCGGGTAATCGATCCGGGGCCTGGCATCTCTTTACGAAACCGTTCAGTACATCGACTTTACCGTGAAGACAGCGGATGATATGGGTTATTTTCTTGCGGAGGATGTCGACGGTTGGAATTAGAGATTTGACATCATCGATTCGAGCGATGAAGACTTGATCTTCGATAGCTTCGGACTCTCGCTCTACCGCTCGGGTATAAGGCTCGAAGGCGTCGACGATGTCGTCGCTGAAGGAGTTTGTTAATACTTGTGATTGGTACTGGGTAAATACATTCGGGGGAACTTACATTAAAGCGTAGCAGATCCAGTCACTTGAAAGAATGAGTGGATCGTGCATTTTTTGTATCCGTGATCGAACTCGTTTGATATGCTGGCATCCACTCGGGGAAAAGGTTACCACGCCGTACTGGAAGACTAGGATGTACATCTCGGCTGGATGGGGAAAACCAGGTCTTCCTTCTTCTTCCTTTGGATTATCGACTAAAGTTTGGAAGGAGATGAGGTAGTAATTCTTGAAGACTTCGACCTTCTCTCTTGGCTCGCGGATACTGATATCCTCTGCTGTCAAAGGGTGAATGGATAAAGACTGAGCTAGCTGGGCAACATCTTCTTCAGATGCATCGCACACATCAACCCACCAAACTGGTCGTGATGGATCTGGTTTCTCCTTGATCTTCTCCTGGAAGATCTGATCGATACTCCCGTTTGGAAAGAGTTCATCCCATGTAGAAGCGGTGCTGGTGGTTAGCTTTTCCGAGGAGAAGAAGCTAAAGCGCTCTGGATGAGGTTTGTCGATTTGGTCCAGTTTTTCATGGACGGAGGTCAGTGGTGTGGACATGGTGGGTGAAATAGAAACCCTGTGCCATCGGTCTGCTTACTCTGGCACTTTTGTGGGCGCTGGTCTTCATGGGAGAGCTTAGCCCATAGTAGAAAGGGATATAAGATTTGTCGTGCGGTGTGATGCACGTCTTCATGGGTAGAGCAGACTGGTAAGAATGACTGCAGCAGAGTATGAACAAGATGAGAGAGGTACAGTGGTAACAGGGGTAGACGAGAAAACTCATCATCTTGGCTTTGGCCCTGACTTGCCCCAGTTCTTCTTCTCCAATTTCCAATTGTAATTCCACTTCTCCATTCCATGTGCCCTCAGCCCTACCCGCAGGTCCACTTTAGCGGGTGTGGATTCGGAGTGGCCAATTGTATTTTGGCAGACGAGTTGCGATCGGATGGTCGGCACTGAAAACTTTTATTGTGACTTGGCACTAGGCAGATGAATTTCACAGAGGAAAGTACAGACGAGATGCCATGGTGTAGTAGAAGATGACGAATCTGGTGAAATGTCTACGGAGTAATGACTTAAAGGATGGATGATGGTTGATTTGATATATTAGAGTACTATTGAATATCATTTAGTATGAACATTTTTCGTAGTGATTGTAGTCTTTCAGCAATACTATCTCAATTGAACAACGAAAGAGACTAGCAGCATGATAATTGGAGCTCCCGAGCCTGTGATGATGGTCGCCCGAGTTCTCGGTTGGGGACCTTGGGAAGTCTGTCATGATTTGGGACGGGTGCGAATGAGTTGCAACGAGGCTTGCTTGCTAATTCAGCTCATTTAGTTCTTTTGAGCTATCACTGCATTGATAGGTATTAAGCGGTGTGAGTCTTCAACTTCAACCTCTTCATGGAGTGTCCAGAAGTACTCTGTAATTTGTACTTCCCCACAGCACCCAGAATATCGATCTATAAGTCCTTGAATAAGCCTATTTCATGCCTGGTCAATGAATTTGAATGTGTATATACTGCTACCAGGTCACTAGTAGTGGTACTACACTTGTACATTGTAGACTGTACTATATACTTACGGAGGACTTCAGTACTGCTCGATGGTATCCCCCTTAATAGCCGCCAAGGACCTTCGTATGCGGGGATAAGCTAGGACGAAAAAGACGACGACTGCTAGGAGGACGAGAAATGTGGGGAGAAACATAAAGGTAAATAGGAGGACGCTGAGACCGAGAGTGGCATGTTTGCCGTGGAGTGAAGAGCGGGCCATTGCGAACACCGTGAGATGGACCGAACCGTCGCGATGGGAAAAAAAATACTTGATGTTCAATCAGTAGTACAGTATAGTTGTAGTATGTACTGTAGTGTGTATTTGCCAAGATGATGGAAGGATTGTGGCATGCGATGGAAGGTGGAATGTATTGGAGATGTCTTGGAGGATTCCGGGTATGTACGGTAGGGTGTACTCTGTAGATATAGATCTACGAGTGGTAGATCTTGTAATACAGTATACTAGTGAATACCGTGAAATTGAACTGAATGCGGAAACGGATATACGGAATATGAAAAGGAGACAATGAGTGATCCTGTGACTCTAGAGTAGTAATGTAGCTAATGTTGGTGCCTATCAAGGGTGGAGTTAGGGTTATGAATTCTCCTTGGCTGAGGTATTCGTGACTTCATGTGGATACTGTAGTATACAGTTTTCAGATCAAGTCTGTTTCTATTTTTCATGTTATGTCTCATGAGTATAATAATTTATACACTCTCACCTTTTTATCAACTGAGATGCAAGTGTATAATTTCACATTTGTTCAACTTTTCAACTGTTCAACGGTTTAATACTGACGGAGTGGAATGTTCTTAAGGCTTGGCGCAGGCAGCAACTTTATTCTTTTGTTTGTAATCATGTATTTCAGATACATTTATTGTATTTTATTCTATTTTTATTCTTCATAATATTAACCACTCGACTTACACGCCCATTTACACGAGTACTAGATATATTGAGTTCACTGCATAAGTATGAATATACTAAACACACGGAGCACTAAGTACTGAATACTGTGGAATAATATGATGATTGTGTTATAGTACATGTAAGATTGTAACATACCGCTGTAATTTCAGTGGGGCATGATGTCAATAATACAGACAGATTTAATTATTCATTCTACATGGTATGTACATAAGTGAATAGAAGGGCCTTGGAATGATCATGGAAGAGACTTTGACATTGCTAGATGCAGTATAATAACATTCAGTCTATGAGTGACTTGCACCAGGATTTATGTTGTGCTTAGTACTACATACATAGTATGTGTATGTATGGTATGTATGGTATGTATGTCCGCCTTATAGGGCTGAGTGGATCTACATACACTCTGATCAAATACTTCAAGTTTGTACAGTAGATTGAGAATATTATATGAATATATGATTGTAATGCATTAACTCTACTATAGTATTCACCTCATCAACTTCTACATCACCATTAAATAATAAATGTACTGTATAGAAATGGTGATTGTATTGTAAGATCATCGCTGCTAGCGCCGACCCGCCCACTCCCACTTCTCCTCCACCTTTTCTCTTCTTTCTTCTTCACCTCCTCTTCTTCTTCTCTCCCCCTCTCTCTCCTTTCCCCTCACAGTCTTCCCACATGTCTCCATGTCTTGGCTCGCAGGTATAACTATCGATCATACCGATAACGATAATCTCGGCGTCGATTGGGTCCTCCAATATGAATTCGGTGATCTGGGTATGCTCTCTGCACTCACTCCCCGCATTCCCCAATCTCACCACTACAGTAACACCACTAACACCTCCTAGACCAAAATGAAGCTATCGCAGAGTTCCGTACTCTCATGACCGATCTGTCTGAAGCTGGCCTTCGTCTACAAGTTCGTCATGGTCATGGGAAATCATTGCTGGTCTGTATTCGTGTCCCGAGGGATCACCTCGGGAAAATGGTTCAAAAATCTAGGTATTCAGCTTGTCACCTAAATTAACCCAATGGACATACTTATCAGTGTCTACTCTGCAGAATCAAAGACTGGATGTACGCCATCAGTCACACTCTTCCCTCCGGCCACGATATTTCCGTAACAGCCGAAACCCCCGCCGAAGAAATTCGATCCATCTATCATGCTGTCACTTGGTCCAAAGAACTCGGCGGTGCAGGCATCACCCCGAATTTCGGCAAATGGGAACGTATTACCGCGTCATTCCCTTTACATGATCGAGATGCTTGTACCGAATTATTAAGAGCATGGAGTCGAAAGACTGTTTTGACAATTCGCGATCTGGATACCATTCGCGCTCTTTTTGGCGAGAAGGTGGGCAATATTCCTAATCCACAATCCCATTGACATCCCAGCTGACTATTCAGGTTGCCTTCTACTTTGCTTTCATTCAATGCTACTCTCTCGCATTGGCCGTCCCCGCTGGATTGGGAATTATCGGCTGGCTCTATTTCGGTCCTTACTCTATCATGTATGGATCAGCACTATCTGTCTGGTGCATTTGCTTCGTGGAATACTGGAAAGTCCGCGAATTCGATCTCGCTCATCGCTGGGGCGTCCGTGGCGTCGGCGCATTAAAAGTCAATCGTCCCCAATACAAATGGGAAAAAGAAATCAAAGATCCAATTACTGGCCAAGTAACGCGTGTTTTTCCCGGTTGGAAGCAATTCCTACGGCAATTACTTCTGATTCCATTTGCCTCGGTCGCGGCATTCGCATTGGGCAGTTTGATTGTCGTCACGTTTGCTTCGGAAGTGTTCATTTCTGAGGTTTATAGCGGTCGGTTTCAAGGGTTTTTGGAATTTGTTCCTACGATTGTCTTTTCGCTTTCGTTGCCGTTTATTACGTCGCTTTTGACGAAAATCGCGACGAGATTAACGGAATATGAGAACTATCGGACGCGTGATCTGTATGATCTGGCTCAGACGCAGAAGACTTTTGTCATGAACTTCATTACTTCTTTCCTGCCAACTTTGCTTACAGCTTATGTCTATGTACCATTCGGCAAGACAATTGTTCCTCATCTGGATATTATCAAACGTTACGGATTGAATATTGAGATGTCGCATGCGGATTTCCAGGTCGATCGGACCCGTTTCCAACAGGAGGTGATTTATCTGTCTATGACGGCACAGATTTTTAATTTCTTTGAAGAGATCATTTTGCCTTTCGTCAAACAGAAGTTGTATCAGAAATGGCGCAATTATCAAGATCGCAAGGCAGGATTGACTCGTCAACGTAGCTTCTCCAAGGCTACTGATTTACTATTAGTGGATCCGCCGGGCGAAACAAACTTCCTGCAACGACTTCGGGGTGAAGCTGATTCCGATGAATACGAGGTTGAAGAAGATATCCTCGAGATGTGTGTTCAGTTTGGGTATCTTGCTCTGTTTGGGGTTGCCTGGCCTCTCGTTCCTTTGGGATTCCTCCTGAATAACTGGCTGGAAGTACGTGGAGATTTCTTCAAACTCGCTCGTGAAAATCAACGACCTCCTCCAATTCGTGCCGACTCTATTGGACCTTGCTTGCTAGGACTGGACTTCCTTGCCTGGATGGGGACGCTTTCCACTGCGGCCATTATTCACTTGTATCGGGGAGATGTGTCGGAAGTCCATCTATCCTCTCTCCTTCTCACAATCTTCATCGCGGAACAAGCTTATCTAGCAATTCGATTCATTGCCGCCACTGCCATGCAGAAGATCTTCGCTGAAACACTCTACCAGGAAGAAGTCTGTCGCCACGCCGTACGCAAGAACTTCTTCGACATGAGTATGGGAATTGGTAATGGTCGTGCTGGATCTCCTGATTCCTCGGGACGAGTTCGACAGCGAGTTCGATTCCATGAACGTGTCAATGTTTACGAATCTGGATCTGAACTTGCAGCATCGGAAGGATCTCCATCTCCGACTGGAGAGAAGGTGCAGGATGATGTTTTGAAGGGATCGGATAAAGAGGCTGCATTCTGGAACGCTCATTCTTATGATACTGCGGATGCTGGGGTCAAGTTGATTCGGGCGTTGAGTGAGAGCCCTGGGGGTGAGAAGAGTGCTAAGAGGGCGTAACTGTGTCATTTTCATATTAGCTCAATATTTGCATATTATCTAGCATAGCGTGAATCTTATTCTTGCACAACCTGGGATACAGTAAAGCATACGTCAAGTGTAGAAAATAGACGACCCCTTACATTTTAATTTAATGAAATAACATAATTAGTAAAATATTCATCACTTCATAAATATTACATTAATATACTAATAATAATATTAATAATAATAATAATATAGAAGTACGCGTAGGGCTGATGTCGATCCTTCAGCCCTACGCCCCACTCTCCTCTTCTTCTCCCCTGCTTTTCCATCTCTCCTCCACATTTCCCTTCTTCTCCTCTCCTCTTCTCTCTCTACTGCTCCTCCGCTCTCTCTACTGCTCCTCCACTCTCTCTACTGCTCCTCCACTCTCTCTACTGCTCCTCCACTCTCTCCATCCCCCATTACCCACACCCTTCTATATTCTTTAACATCTTCAAGACATGTAAATTCACTTGATACTGTCTCCCTCCCTCTTCCTATCTACCTCATGGCCTCCGCCGAGGTCTCAGCCTCGGCCTCCTCCGATACTCTCATCTCCGCCCTCCCCCAACCCCCCTGCAAAGATCCACCAAAAAATAGCAGAAAAAGAATCACCTCCCATCGCAACTACAACCGCAATCACTCCGATTCCCAAACTCGCCCGTGAAGCAAGTGACATCACCTGGCAAGAATCCATCGAATCCACCAAAGACCAAGTCACCCTCACCCGACGACGAGGCCGTCTCCGTCTCCTCCACCAACAACAATTTAAAAATAGTCTTCTGGCCAGCGTGGGATACCTCGAACTCGCCAATGCCGGAGACTTCGCCGCAAATGTCTGGAATGAAATCCCCGTCCCGAGATTCGCCGCTATACTCATGGGTATTGGTGGTACACTTGCATTGGGAATGGTCCTTGTTGCAATTCAAGATTGCAGACTTTCTTATCGGAATGTGAAACTTCTTCGTTCTGAACGAGAACACCTTACGCGTTTACAGAACTATCATGGGAAAAATCCCGAGATTTCTCGATTACTGGGGAGTCGATTGGGTGTGATATTTCGCGAATTAGGGACCGAATTGGTCGATCGGATTGTTATGGATGTATTGATGGGGTTTGGGTCTTTACTTGTTGGGGTTGGTACGTTGATGGCGATTGGTGGTGCTCATCCTGAAGTTTTCAAGGCGAGTAACCTACTCTCGGGATATGTGGGTAATGGACTTGCAGCGTTATTCGGATTAGCGAATGCGGTGTGGTCCATTTGTTTGATTCGTCGATTCCATCTGCATGATCTTGCGGTCAAGGCTATGCAGCCAAATGATGAGATTCGTCGAAGACTTCATACTCGCTTTCGAAGGTTCCAGGGGCATGCTATTGTCAATGGATTGAATGGGCTTGTTGCTGGTGCTGCTTCAATGGTCACTGCTGAACGGTGGTGGGGATATGTCGTCTTGATACCGTGTATCATCTCCCTTGTCTTGTGCAACTATTTCTGGCGCAAGAAGTTGGGTTATGATAGACCTATACTGGATCATGCCTCGCTTGCTCGAATGCAATTAACACCATTGCTGGAGGACCTGGAATATGTCCTCGCCATGCAGAAAGTCCTGGCAACTGTTTCCCCGGATGAACCTCTTTCTCAGACAATCATTCAACGAGATTCATACTCTTCTATCTTACAATTCATCGTGCGTAATCGCATGCTGGAAACATACTGCGACTCATTGACCCGAAACAAAAAAACACGGACCATTCTGAACACTATTCCGTCGCAAACAGATCAAATCACCCTCAACCATGATGCTCTTCTTCAATTAAGTACCTCATCATCTCACTCGCCTATTCTCCTCCATCATGCACAGAAGTTCCTGCGGAATGAAGGGGTGCGTGCTTTTACTCATCGTGAACGCCATCTTTTGGAGTTATTAGGTTTTGCTGTCTGGCAGGATCAGATAGCCGGGACTAGCCAGAGATAGATTAATTAGACGGTTGATTGACGACTGGTCGTCGAGCCTGCATTGTTTTGTTTAGATGCTGGTCATTCAATATCATCATTATCACTGGTTTTTATATACTTGCGCCCCGATATTTTCTATCCTTGTCACTCAATCCTCTCTACTCGTTTGTCATATTAGAGAATCCTCCTGGATATTCCCATTCCATTCTACTCTATCCATTCCTTGTTTGTTTGTAAAGTTGAAACGTTGAGTACTGACTCATCTATCAGACATCTTACTTGGGACTTCTTTATTCATTCACTCCCTTCTCTTTCTTCCTCCTCTTCTTCTCCACCTTCTCCCCCCTCATTAACTCTCTTCATTATCAACACCCTTTTTATCCTCCCCGCGGTGTCCTTCATCTTTAATCTCGATTTTCATCCATAGTTCAAAATGCCCTCGCAGGTGTTCCTCATTACGGAAATACTGGAAAATCCTCCTGGAAACTGACACGAAAACAATTCTCCTTTCCCAAGAGTATGCCAAAACTGGCGCAGTCTGATACAGAAATCTCATAGATTGAGAGCCGGTCTCTTCTTGGGGCCTGCCAAATGGGAACTCTGTAAGGGTGAACGAGGTATTCCGAATCCGCTTCTAGTTGATTGTTTACATCCTTGGCTGTTTGATTATTGTGTTTCACAGAGAGCAAAACAATGGAGAATGGTATTCGCGCAATTGGACCAGAAGCCCGATGATGATTGCTGGTTCAACGAGGTTGACGAGGTTGACGACCATTTCCTCTGCAAAGATGCAGTCTGGCGCCAAATGCTGTTCCAACAACCTCCTCAATTGCTCTTTGGGATTTTTCATGCGGATAGTTTACATCTAGATGATGAGTTGGCTTACACCGACTTCAAGTGGCCCGACTTGTTGCGATTGGGGGTTATTTTCGACAAAATCCTGAGTGAGTCAATCGTGCTCACTTCAGATTCGCTAACATTATCAGAAATATTGTCCTCTTTCGTTTGGGACATGCCCGCTAAACGTTTATCCTGAAAAGATATTGTTTCAACAGAAATTGATCGTTATTATGATGCCAATAAACGCGACTGTTCATATTACTTGTACCAATATTTCAGGGGAATCGGAGAGCAAGTCCAGAAACGCCACTTTACCTACAATCGCCCTTCACAGTACGACTGGCACTACTGAGATATTCACATTTTCTTCACCAAACGAGCAGGTATCTACAAACGGAGGAACTTCACCAAGGAAATACAACGTTCACCGTTTTACATCAGAATCTCGTGGGACGAGTCAAAACTACCTCGCTACGGACCGAGATACTATCGTGAGCTAGTACTCTAATGTGATAAATTCCCATTGAAAAATATATCTGCTATCATCATACATGAAAGAGAGAAATATCTAGCTGTCGACACAAAGGTGTCACAATCTTCCTGAGTAATCATCATGTGATTCATGGCCGATGGAGAAAATATTGATCGCATCTGGGTACCACATATTTAACGATCCAAGACTAGATATCAGAAGTTGAATTACATTCATTCTTCTGGGAAGTTTCGGTCATTATTCATTTTAAATGTCCTCTATCCTCCTGCTGTCTGTCTTTGGTGCTATGCTACAGTTCTTTCTAGTCAACAAAAGCAGGCCCTCAAAGGTCTTATAGAGGAGTAATGAGGTAAAATTTTCGCAAAGTAGAAGCATTTGGTCCATTCTGTTGATTTGATTCATATATTTCATTTGAAAAATCTCCCTGGTATTAAATTAGGGGTTGCTTGGCTGTAAATCCATGACAATCTCAAGATGATTCATTGTCTTTCAATCCTCGATATCTGATGATACCCCCAGAATCAATGTAAATTCTGATGGAAGTGGTAACTCTGGAAGCAGGTTATTCCAGGAATATATTATCCATGGCAAATAATTTTTCAACGCCATTTTCGTGCCTGATGATTGCCTCGGATGCATTGCTTAATTATCCAGCCCAGGGCAGTTCTCGCTAGTTTTCTCAGTGATAGAATCATACGGAAAGGGATCAGTCCAGATGATATCAAAACTTTGATAGTTAGCTTTATATCAGAGGATATTTGAATGACTGTCATCTCCTCTTACCTATCATCATCATACTTCGGTGCATCATCATCGCCCAATTCCTCTACAATATCCGTCAATGCATCATGCTCCCAACATATCAAGATATTTCCACTCCCTACATATCCCTTAACAACATCTTTGACACATTTAGAATCATCTCGATCACAGGATGTGTCGACCGTAAAGTCCTAGATCTTCTGCTAACGGTTTAACAGTATCAAGAGGTCGTTGACGTTTGCCGTCTAAAACGTCAGTATTAATTTGAATCTTGGACTTGCTCGCAACAAACGTACTACTCTTTGGTGTCTGCGCCATTATATGACCAATATTATACTGTGAACTAGATCCGAATACACTTCGCAGGCATTGGGCTCGCTGTAAGCCCTGTGCATTGAGACCATTTCCATCATCAGGCTTTTCACCGTGTCGAATAAGATAGACAGTCGGTGATGCTGTTGCGAGCGAGGCAGCTGCAAAAAAAGCAGATAATAAGGTAAAGTTCACCATTTTTTTGAATTTATTGCGGTTATGGTGTTCAGCCTGAATTACAATCTATTCTACTGTACGACATGCCCTTCTTATACTTCTATCCCCTCATCCAACTGTATACCGTAAGCCCCGGCATTCCCCTGCAATCCATCCGAATACCACCTTGTCCATCCGAGTTCGCTTCATTCGATCCTTCAGTCGGCCATTTCCGATTGTGCCTAGCCAGACATCGCGACGATCGCCGCGACATGCACTCTGTGGATCTTGTGATTCGCTTGTCGATCGTGGGACTAACGCTTGTTTGGGGAAATGAAGATGCCCCGCGTGGATCGAGTGGATCTGCAGAAAATCCGTCGAATGAATCCCAAGTCAGCATGGGAAGAATGAAATTGCTTCAGTCAAACCATGAGCGAAAAAGGTTACAGTGTCAGTATGTTACAAACTAGCCCTAGAAAGGAATGTACAATATTCGCCCCGCTTGACCATTGATTTCCGAATAGCGTAGAGACACTATGTAGTAGTTATATATGAATACGAGTACTCAGACGACTCATTTTCCTTCTGTCTGTGAGTACCTTGAAGGTGCTCATCGACAGATGGGGCCTCGGGGTTATCAAAATACAAGTCAATCATCCTATAACAGAAGAGATTGTGGACCAATGTAAGTGGATAGCATGCTGTGACTTAAAAACTGAACAATCCACTTCTCCGCTTCCCATAAGGATACACAATCAATGCTGCAATAAACAGTCCAATCGTAATCCCAATCGCAACTTGAATCATGCCAAAACCCAAACTGAACACCGAACTGCCCGATGCCAGCCCTGCACCGGGCGCACTACTCGCGGACCCATGAGACGATACATTCTGTCGAATCTCATCTGCGGATTGAACGCCAGAAATTAAAGATCCAGTCGCAGCCAGTCCCGATGGTACCAGGATGAATATCCCAGGGAGGATGGCCGTTGCTGCGTGACCGTGCCAGAGACGACTGTATAGATTCCCCATGATCCCAATTGTAAACGCGCCGACCGTGTTGGCGACTTGTGAGTTGGATCCTAGTCTCTTTGTGCTGAAGTAGTTGGTAGTGTATCCTGATAATGCAATTATCGTCATCGGAGGAAGTTGTTTCCATTTGCCTTGGTTAATGATGAGAAGCCAAACGGTCATTATAGCTACAAATGGAAATCGAGCAACATAAGGATTTGGAAATGCTCCATCTTTTGGACAGCTTATATCTGATACAGCCCCATTGTCCATAAGTCCGTAAATGGTCGTACCAACTGTGATACCGTACCCAAGGAAGAGCGAAAAGATAATCGCATAAACCATTCGGATCGAGCCGGCGATGATTTGATGAGACTGTAGCTCCAGACTACTGCACAACACCAGGAATCCCGGCAAGATCAGCGCGATTGAGGCTTGCGAGATGGCTGAGAAACAAAAGAGATATTGTCGCTTTCCATCGACGATGGCTTTGGGGATGCTTCCAAAGGCGCGTGCTAGAAAGGAGGTCACCACTGTCGATGTCACTTCGAATACATTCGAATAGAGTGCTGAACGAGGTGCAGCAACATGTTGCATAAGTCCCACCAGTACACCATTGATGAAGATGATCGGCATATCGATTGGGCGAGCATTGAAGGCGAATGGCCCGACAGTCGCAGTAGCAACGCCATAGATGATGACAATAATATACTTCGGATATCGAGGTTTCTTATTCATCACGTCGTCCAATTCTTGAACAGCTTCTTCAATTCCAATCACGTCGTGAATGACATTCTTATAAATCAGATGTGTATCAGACAACCGGGCTAGATCAACCCCTTGCGCAACTCGAACAAGTTTAACCTCCGTTGTCCTTGTAGATGGATCATCGAAAGACATGATCATACATCCTGGAAGATAAAGGAACTGGCTATCGATTTCCAACACCTTGGCTGTCATCTGCATGTATTCCTCTAGACGATGAGTCGGGGCACCAAACGCCATTAATGCTCGACATAATTGCATGATATATCGTTGTCGACAGATAATCTCCGCAATATGCACTGTAACTCGAATTTCATCTTCCAATCGCACCTTTCGATCAGATTGCTTGCCTCGTCGCTTCGATGCTGCCGAAAGAACATCATTGGAAACAGGCGTACTCGCTCCACTCAAACTTCCAGTTTTGCCAGCGAGACTTGATGTCGATGAGTTGGGTGGCCTTTTGTACCATTTCACTTTCTCTCTTTTCGGCGCCGTTGTCCCGGCTACGTGGTGTGGTGGTGGTGGTGGTGCGGATGCTGGTGCTTTTGATACTGGTCCGCGAGATGCAGAATCAGACGAAGATGCTGATGATTGACTCCGGGTTCTCGACATATCACCTCCATCTTGTCCTCCATTCAATTTGATTAGCTGCGACAATATTCCGCCTCCACCCGATCGATACCGTAAACCCTCATCCATACTGGACTCGTCTTCACCTCCGACAAACTCGGTCCCACCATGCGGAAATGGTTTCCCTCGCATCTTGCGTCGCTTTCCGGAATGATCTTGTGTCAAGTCTCGCACTAGCCGATGCGCTTCGGAGCTACTTTCTGCTTGGTGCTGACGCTTCTCTTCCACTGATTTATTTTTGTTGTCGGTGATATCTGATAGCGGTGGTTGACTGCCTGTCGCCCAATCACTATGATAAACACCGGAATATAGATCATCACCACCGGTTGTTGGTCTTCCCATTTTTTCACTCCAGACTCTGGCTCGCTGCTTGAATTTTTCAGCCGCTGAGAGAATCCGGTTGCGCGTGCATTGAAGATTGAAAGTCTGCGGAACACTCGGCCCTTGTCCCTCTAGCTGCTCTGGCTGTCCTTCTCCTTGACCCTCGGCCTTTTCGTTGTTCAATCCTGCATCTGCTCCTTGATCGACCCGCGATATGCCATCAAGTGTATGATCTGCTATATCATCGGTACCATGAGCATAAGGCATCGTTGGGCGATGGGGTAATCCTTGACGCTGGGAATGATCCCATTCAGCGCGAGCATCCTCTTGTGCTGGCTGTCGTGGGGAATTTTGAACCACGTCAACGCTCGAGCGGAATCGGACCCTGGGTGGTGATTCGGGATCTTCATCCTGTATCGCGGTCTCGCCGGAGTGTCTTGATCTGAGGTCTACATCCTCCTCTGGACGATCCGTGAAGTAGTTGTCGCTGTCACTGTCGTTTGAAGAGGCGCTTGCAATTTTCTCTTGCTCGGACATTTGGCCTATATTTGCCCTGTGAAGAGATTATAGAGTGACAAGAGAAGCATCGGCTCTTCAATGATAGTGAAACGAAACTTGCGAATGTCAGCTTCGGTCGACGGTTGAATGCTGCGTTGCCTACCTTTCACTCCGTTGATCTCCTGCTGCTGACTTTGTTACTTGCGGAGCCTTTAGCCTACTCATTGAATATTTACCAAGACTGGGTCATGGCCACTCGTAGCCACTTTTCGCTTCAATGAGCTCATGGAGGCGGGACGGGGTATACTCCCTCGGGCCGTAAGTTCACCATGAATTGACAAACCAGTTGAGATTCAATCAAAGCAAACCAAGCACTTTCCATCAGTACTCAACCAATTTTGGATATTGTCTTCAGAATTGATTATATAAATGAAGGAAAACGAAACAGGCTGTAGGTTGTCACTATTTGTCTTTGGGAGTATAAATAGTCCGCGAATATAATAGAACCATTGGCAACGCCGACTTTCGGCCGCATCGCCACTCGGGATCTTTGTCCGATTGAATTATTTTCCCAATTACTACACTTGAGTGAATATCGTCAATCTGCTATGTGAAATGAGATAATGACTGTTTCGGATTGGTGAGCACACCGACCTTGGTGAGCACACCGAGAACCGCACGGATAGCTATACAAATGTCATTCTATATGAAAAAAAAAATAAAATAAAATAAAATAATTGCTAACGGCATGCCGAGGGACGAAACTCCAAGGAAACATCTGTGGACCGTCATCCGAACTGCAACGTCGAGCCTGTGTCCAATTCACTCATTTGACAATTTATTATCCCCGTTCGCTATCTCACGCCTTGTGAGAACTCCGTCAAGGTAGCTCGTCATGCCATCAACATCTTCCAATTCACCCACCCATCCAACATATTGATCGGGTCGAACAATAGCGACAGCACCCCGAACAAGATCAATTCCCCATTTTTCATAAGCCCTGCCCATGCACTCGGGGTCCCACACACAAGACCCTTCACTCCAAACAGAATCGAAATCCCACCCCATCTTGTCATTGAAAGGCCTCAATACCTCGGGAAAATCAAAGTATTCAACTTCATTCCAGGGGCTGCTGTGAATGGTCAAGATAGTGATGGAGCTATCAAGATAACCTCCAGGTGAAACATATCTGGTAAGGAGTGAAGGTAGAATACTGCCCAGCTGATCAACACGTTCTTTCTGCATGGCAAATCGAATGTCACCTGCTAGAACAACAATACGAAATTTCCCGTCACTCTGTAGAATATTTGTTGTCCATCTCGTGTCGAGACGTGCTTGATTCAGAAGTTTTTGCACAGGGAATTTCTCGCCAGGAATCATCAAGCCGCGGAATTTTTGCTTATTCTCGGGGTTGTGCTTCCGGACTAGACTGCTGACAGGGTAAAATGCCTTTCGTCCTTCGTAGAAATCTTCAAACTGCTTATGGATTTCCAGAGCAGAAGTCTTTGTTGCGTCATCTGATGAAGATTCATCTCTTATAAACTGCGAAGATATCTGTCGATCGTATTCCACCAGCATCTTCGCTAGTGGTAATCTTTCAGAATTATATGTATCGAGTATAGATGGCGAGGCAGCTCCCTTTGCTACCAGGGCCAATTTCCATCCAAGGTTGAATCCATCTTGTAAACTCATGTTCATGCCCATTCCAACCTTGGGTGAATGTGAATGGGCAGCGTCGCCGGCCACGAAGACTCGGTTCTCGCGAGAGAGAGTCGAAGCAACACGTTGTCCTACTCCGTATGCTGAAAACCATTCACAGATCTGGAAGTCGAAATTGTAGGGACTCAAAATGGCCTTTACAACTCTGCGGATATCGTCCGGCGTAAATTGTGACTTGTCTCGTCGACCATTCAGTCCATTGTCATGTACACCATTCGATTGTATCTCGTCAGCCTTTGGCATGGGAACGTAGAGGCGGATGAGGTTTCGCTCGCGAGGGACTATGAGAATCGATCCGGCGGTATTTTCCACCATAGCCAGGCGACGTATATCGGCTGAGTTGAGGATCATATTAGACTTGTGTCTATATATTCGCCTTGTTGTACTTACGGAAGTTTGAAATCGGGACTACATCAGCCACTCCCCTTTTTGGCAAGTTAGATTTCGTCATCCTAGGTGAGATAAGGTGACTCACCAGATATAATCTGTACTTGATCCCTCCATGGGAATACCCATTTGATCTCTTGTCCAACTCCTCGCACCATCGCATGCGATCAGGTATCTCGCTTTGACGACTTCGATGTTCGGTTCGCCATTTTGGTCTTCAGGCGAGGTGCCATTAACTTCACCGGGAGACTGGTTGGTAGCAACACCATTCTGAAAACTAGCTTGTCCGTTTGCAGCATGTATATGGCCATTTGGAAGATTCCCAGAATCAATAGCCCGCAGGTGAACGGTGATAGGATAAGCACTATGATCGTTCTTAGTGGCCTCCTCGAAGGTTAGTCTCTCGGCCAAGACACCTCGCTCAACCCTGATCGACGAGTTCTCGTAAATGGAATCTAGGATGAATTGTTCCAGTCGACCTTGTCCCAGGAGCGTATGAACAAAAGGCTTCCGTGAATCCGCATTGTCACCATAGATTCCTTGTCGGACCAGTTTTCCTGATTCCTCTGAGCCCTATCCATATATTACTCTATTAGCTGAATCCCTAATTGAATTATTATAAACGAACCCAGTATGTTGAGACAACTGCCGGAACACCCTCGTGTCGTACGCGATGCTTGAACCCACAGCTATCAAAGATCTCCAATGTCCGTGGTACAAGCCCGTCTGCATGCCCTACAGATACCTTTTCGGCCCGTTTGTCGACGATCCGCGCGTTGATACCAAATCGTGCCATCCAGTATGCTGCCATTAGGCCCGCAGGGCCAGCGCCGATTATGAGACTGTGAATAGCTGAATTAGTCTCAACAGTACACCCTGATCAGCGGTCAGAACTACTTACACATCTGCATGGGACTCGGGATATTTCATGATGGCCATGGCGAGTTTGGCGTGTAGTGCCGGTCGGAGGGGAAGCGATATTTCTTGATATTGTGCTGCGTTCTGCTTAGAGATAAAAACATTTTATGGGCGAATGCATCTTATGAACCCTACCAAATCATCACGCCCGTATCCTGGTTCTTGATCTGAACCTTGGTCATATTGAGTGGCTCAACGCAGGGCCAGTCGGTTAATAAACCTAGTCCGGATCGAAATGGAAAAAGCAATACGACCAAATAGCAGAAGTAAAATTTGATGACGGCGCAGCTGGAAGTGACACTATTGCAGAGCTGAATATTCAATTGCATAAGCTGAAAGGAAAAGGTACGGTGGCGTTCTTGGGTGTTTGCTCGGTCTGTCGGTTCATGAAGACAATAGGAAGTTCTGTGCGCAGAGCAAAAATGGCTGAATTTATGTACATCCATGCACATACATACATTCTTATGATATTGTGTTATCCTTCTAAACATTTTTGGGTATACCTTGGATATCTACATAAGATACAAAGTCCCTGAAAAGACTATTTCGTAGATTGCCATCACTGGGATTGCCAAAGCTATATCATGCCTTGATAAGATACTGATGCCGCCAATGAATCCATGGTCATCCAGTCCATGCTGCCAGGGTCGCCTAGATAGAAGTGTGTTCCAGGCATCTTCCAAAGGTTAGTAATAATATATTTTGGGAAGGGAGGGGAGACTCACCATCAAACTCCAATCGCTTGTCATTTCAGATAATGGTTCCATTGACATCTCACTGGCCCGATCTAAACTCACACTCGAGGCATCGAAGTTGGCCTCTAAAAGCTTCAAACATCTGGCTTCGGCCTCCTCTGCCTCCTTCAAAAGCATGTCTGGAAATTCCTCTCGCGAGAAACCACGCATTAGCCCGTCAATCTGGGCACAAACAAGACAAAGGAAGAGATAGCCCTTAACGTTTGTTTCCCCTGCCTCAATACAACGTAAGCACCATATTTTTGCATCTTGAAGAACCGTGAAAAGATCTCTCCGCAGAGCCCTCGGACCTAGAGAGCTCTCCTCTTGAAGCTGTGTTTTCAGTTCGGCTGCGATGAGAAAAGTGGCTTGGACGGAAGTTGTGCGGAACATGCCCGTTCCACAACTTGCCAGTCTGGCGAGATCATCGGGTTCAGGTGAAGATGGACTGTTTGGTGGAGATTTGGATGTCAAAATTGGAGACGACGGAAATATTGTGCACCAGATCTTTAGCGATGCTTCCGTGACAACCTTTCTCGAGTATGCGTAATGCACTTCTTTCATCGAAGCACCAAAAAATGGCATGTGAAGCGCAGTAAGATAGCGGCGAATGAAGAAGTCCAATATCCGATTCTGGAAATCAGATGGCCCTCTGGCCCCTTCGCGAGTTTTACATCTCTGTAGTTGCTGACAAATATATCTGTAGGACGCGCGTAGTTCGCCGTCTAAACGAACAGTCTCTTCATATCCGACATGGGCAGTTAACCCATTCAATACCTTGGCAATGTGAAGACGAAGGGGAAACATCTTGCGAAGAGCTAAGGACATGGATACATCAGTGAAAATATCGTCAGGTGCTGGGACTGGGCTTTCCACCGATATGGCTTCATCGTCGAAATTTCCCGGTGGCATAGTGTTGAAACTCTCTAGGGAGCAAAGAGGCGGTCCCCCTGACTCCATGCTCGTCTGCAGTTCAAGCTCAAGTAGAGTGTTCCACAATCTTCGTCGCATCTCTGCTGTATAGCGAGACATTTCAGGGAGGAATTCAGGATCCCGATTAAGTCCCATGTAGATGGCAAGGCGGATCACTTCGCCGGTGGTGATCCATACCAAGCCCCCTTCGACGCCGACAATTTGCCTCGCTAGAAGGAGGAGGATATGTATTTGAAGAAATTGTATTCCGAGTCGAGCCTTGAACTCTGGTTCTGAGGTCCAGGTCTGGGCTTCGTGAATCCATCGGATGGCCGTTGCGTGCATTGAAAATCCTTCATCATACATAGCTGATCCAATTGCCATTACGAGTTTCAAAAGGATCACAAATGATATATCAGGGTCGCTTGCCTCTATCGTAGATTCGTAGTCTCGTTTGAATGTGGGTATATGAAGGACACGGTAAATTGTTTCAAATGTTCGAAGGTAATTTGCAACCAGAATGTCTGCAACTTCCTTTGGAGGGAGTTCGTTCGTGGGCGGACATGGCCATGTGGGTGTACGCTGTGCTTTGATCATTTTACCCAACCATTTGCATTTACTTAAGGTAGTCATTGCGTTGGTTCCCTCATTTTGAAGGTATGGCTCGATCAGATCGAGAATCTCGGCAAACTGCTGGCTATTAGTATTGGTCTATTTATCCTATCAATCTCGCACGCTGGACAAGTCTTACCTGGGCGACTCCATTCATCCAGTGACTCTGTCCAAAGACCCTAGTTTTATGCATGATTGCTCGTGATATTGTTGGTTGCTGACCTCCGCCAAGCGTTTCTGAATGGACAGAAAATGTACCCGCGAAATGTGAGGTCGTCGTACTGATGTTGTAGTTTGGGCTGGGCGTGATGTTCCCGGGGAATTGATGGGATGCTTTGCTGAGCTGCTCTTCTAACTGTTTGATACGGTATATCATCGATTGGATTTCTTCAGGTGATGATTGACAGGTTTCCACCGAAGTGTTCGCCGTAGGCGCGGTTGATGGGCTAGTATGCGCGGTTGTCACTGTGTCAATGGTCGAAGATTGGTCGACTTGCATGTCGTTATGTTGGTCACCAGATCTACTAAACTGACCAATATTGATGGTAGATCCAGGCCTAGAGTTACTGCTCTGACGAATCCGCCGAGCTGGTCGAGGCGGCGATACTTCTTCGTAAACACAGGACACATTTCTTGATCGAAGACAATTGCTACATGGTGTCCCTCGATTACATTTGATCTTTCGTTTCCGGCATAATATACATGACCTACCATCGACAGTCAGCCTCATTTATTGCTATGGACCATACAGTCTGTTATCAGACATCTCTACTCACACTGGTGGGCGGCGGCGCCGCCGTTCGGGTTCCCTCGCGTGATCCATATGGGGGGGTTTGATGATCAGATAAGATCGAAGACTCCACCCACTTCGATGAGGCTCTTTCAATTACAGCGTTAATTACCAATTGAAGTGGCAGAAAAGATGCAGAGTATCGCGGAAGACAAAAATAAACGAAAATGAACGAAAAGGGACGAAGAAAATGGGAGTTGGACGAGGCTCGGACTCGGACTCGGCATTTGCGCAAGTGGTCTTTCTCGTCTGCAATTCACCGACTCCGGGCCGAATTACGGGATTCACTCCTGTAAATTTGATTATACCAACTGTACTATTTGCTCGCAGAATTGCCGGGTCCTAGAGATAACTTTATTAAACTGAAGTTTGGTTTTCCTTCTTCTCAAATTGTGAAAACTGTATGAGTTTGAGATATTTCTATATCGAGTCTGGATCACATAGGATGCGTAGTTCCCAAATGCACTGCATGCCTATAACTTGCATACGCTGGTACTTTGTGCCGTACTATCCCCGACTGTCAATTCACCGATTTTATAGATAGACAGGCTAAACACTACTTAAATACAAGCCAACTCCTTCAAACTGTATTTTTATCATTAATATTTTCCCGATAATAATAATTTATGTATCACATTTCCCTTTCCATCATTTAATTTCACGCCACCATCTTCGCCCTAGTGCTACGATCCAGTAATAACTCAGATCAATAAACGTTGAATTTGAACCTTTTCATCGCAGCCTGCAAAAATCCTAACAATGTCTGGGAAGAGCCAAGGAACGTTGCATAAAAATGAAGAACTGGATAGCGAAGCAGTATCAAGCACTGATATCAACCCTGCCGATGACAGCATGATAACTCCTCCCCCGGATGGAGGCATGAAAGCATGGCTTGTCGCATCAGGGGCAGCTTGTATATTCTTTTCTGCTCTGGGATTTGCAAACTCCTTCGGTGTTTTCATGGAATATTATCTCTCTCATCAACTTCGCGATCAATCTGCGGACAAAGTTGCCTGGATCGGTTCAGTCGCAGTGTTCATGCAATTCGCAACTGGCATGGTTGGCGGTCCTCTTTTCGATCGCTATGGAGCTTGGGTATGTCTTTTCACTTATAATCCTTATGAACATTGCAGGGCTTATAACTAATTTGATATAACAAGGTTATTCGGCCTTCGGCAGTCTTGCTTGTCTTCGCTATTATGATGACCAGTCTGTGCAAAGAATACTGGCAGTTTATGCTATCCCAAGGTATCCTGCTAGGTGTATCCATGGGCCTCGTCCAGTTTCCAGCCATGGCTGCAGTGACACAGTACTTTGATAAGAAAAGTGGTGCAGCATTAGGTCTGGTCATTTCAGGATCCTCCATTGGCGGTGTCGTTATCCCTATTGCACTTTCGAAGATGCTCAACGGTACAAATTTCGGATTTGGCTGGTCCATACGTATCATTGGATTTGTCTTGATTCCTTTGCTGGCATTCTCATGCATTACTGTTCGAAGTCGTCTGCCTCCTCGCAAATCCGCTTTCCTTCTACCTTCTGCGTTTAAGGATCCGAAGTACTGCTTGTTGATCGCTGCGCTATTCTTCATGTTCATTGGAATGTTTGCTCCTCTCTTCTACATGCCTACCTATGCAGTGGAACGAGGAATGAACCCCACTCTCGCATCTTATCTCCTAGCTATCATCAATGGGGCTTCCACTTTTGGCCGAGTCGTTCCAGGTGTCCTTGCTGACCGATTTGGTCGACTTAATGTCTTCATCTTCGGCGGGTTCGCATCCGGTATCGTGGTCTGCTGTATGAACCTGGCAAAATCTACCGCGGTCTTGGTTGTGTATTCGACCATCGTGGGGTTTACCACAGGAACTATCATCTCCGGTGGTTCGACAGCGCTAACTCTCTGCATTACGACCCGTCAAAATAGTGGCACTCTTCTCGGCATGGGCCTAGGGTTGAGCTCCGTGGCTTCTTTGATAGGCCCTCCTGTCAACGGAGCATTCGTGCAGCACTATCATGGCTTTTCCCAGATGTCGATGTTCAGTGGCGTTATGTGTCTTGCTGGCGGGTTTATAGCCTTTGCAGCCAAGAGTACCACTCCACAAGGGATTTTTGGTCAAACATGATTACATTGGGCGATGACTATTGAGTGGGAGCTAGAATCATCTAACATTGGGCCCTTTCATAGAAATTTCTGCAAAACTAGCCACCTTGGACATCGAACTGGTACTCAGCGATATAGACCAAGCAGGTTTCCAGGGTCATCAACCAGCCTTATAAAGGCCGATGAGAGACAGTCTACCTTCAACTTGTCTAGTGCTAGTAATATCTTGAGCAAAAATAGTTCTTGGCGAAATTCCTGCTGGGGGCATTTTTAGCCAGTGGGAGAACATAGTTCGGCCATCTAATCTAATCTGATAGATGAGTCTCCACTTTAAAGATGTCTGGTCACAATCGTAAACGAATTTTCTCGCATTCGACATTCTGATCTGGGTTAGTGCCAAAAAGAAAAGATGGCTCGTGTGCAATTTCAATGTAGTAGTAGTCCTCCTTATTGGTCGGAGGGGAAGCGGAGAGACGGATTGAAGCCGGATTGCTTCGTCAGTCAAGACAAATCTTGGCGAAAGTTTCTCTGCATGAGAAGATTGAGTTAGTGTCTCTTCATGTAATCAAGAAAATGACTGTAAGTAGTCAATTCTCTATTGCCCTATGGACAGGAGAATACAACCATGCAATGGCCACATTTGGATAATAGTAATGGCATTCATATGAAGAGGTAAGAATACCCTATACTAAACTACCTTGGTTAGTTTTGGGCTAAACTGTTCAGCGTCTTCCACATATAAGCGTATAATAATATTTGAGTCAAGCTCTCCATATAAATTTTCGGTTTAAGCTAGCGTGAGTAGCTGGCTTGATCCCGAGAGCTTCAAGTGTACTAGGGAGTATGTTTGGTCTACATTTGCCCGCTGGATTAGAATCCATATTTTTCCTTGTCCTGCATATAGCACTCAAATCTCATAAACAGATAAAATAATGCTTCTCGTGGGCAATTGAAGGATGTTGTCAGTACTGTTATGTGCCGTTATGATGATACTCGCAGTATCCTAAAAAAAAAATAAATAACCGATTCGTAATTCGTGAGACTCCCTGGCTACTTACCTTGATCCTGATCGAAATATTGACTGGGTCGATTCAAAGCTCAAAGCTTAAGTATCTTGATTGACCGGTCTGAATACGCCAAGATGTAGTATGTACCTAGTCGGCCCCATATTCATGATCGGGAAGGCCGTAGAAAGGAAATGGATCCAGCATCAGGCAATATTTGAATCCCCGAGTGACTATTAAGCAAGTACAAAAAGATTGGGAAAAAAATCCATGGACTTGATGGAAATACTCAAGGAATATTGATACAGAATGCTAAACCTCAGGCTTAACATGGATGCATTCCAAGCACCCACTCGCAGTGACGCACTTGTAAAGGTCTGACCATACAGAGTATCTCCAAGTAATGCTGGCGGTCATTCCAAAATTTAACCGAATTTTATCCGGTCAGGCGACGCTTACGCTGGCATCTGCTGGGAAGAACCAGCAGCTTGCATGGTGGCCACCGCCACAAGATATCATGTCTAGATTACAGCACGCCGTGGTTCACTTTGACCCTACTTTTCAATAATACGCGAGCATACAATATTTTATCCTGGCATTACCTTCTTATTCGTTTGAGACATTTATATATATTTCATACCTTTGATCTCTTGTGAATTTGGTGTATAAAATGTTCAAGGCGAGGTTGCCAAGACTTCCTGATCGGGCAATATCAAATCAATCCTCATCGCGACGCAACTTTCTTTCATCTTCGAACATCCTCTATGATTTAGAACTTCAATTCTCTTCTTCTATATTTAACCATCACATGTTATTGCCATTCATATATCCCGGTCAGCATGATCTCCAGCCTATCTGGATTCCTTGCAAGGGGGGAAGATCCCGCGGTGCGCGGCTGCGCGGCCCTGCCGCATTCCAGACATCCTGCCCTGATCAAAACATCAATTCTTCGGTACCTTGACGACGCCATACCAACCGACTGGTTTCCGGCATACCACAGGGGTCTAGCCAAGTCTTTCAATCCTTTTTTCTACCATGTCTAGCCCATTGGTGTTTACTTTCTCTCCTCCTTCTCCGTGCTACCTGCTACCTGCTTGTTAGCACGATATAGAGGTCGAGGCTGAAAGTTGCAGTTTGAGGATGCGGAGCTCGTTGCCTATTGCTGCTTTAGCAGCTGTTGTTTCTACTGTGTCGGGTTCAGTGTCACCTCTCCGGGAGAATGATATTGAACATCTGCAGGAGGTCAATGAGGGACCGTCGGAGTCAGTCTTCTTTCCAGGACTATTTCCGACGCTTTTGGGTGCTCCTAACTTGCTGGATAATCTCTTAGGAGGGATCAAGCCTTCACAAACTCCAGTTCCTCTGGATACGGCGACACCAGAGCCAACAAGCCCTGTCGAGGTTGACAGCTCAACAGAGACGTCGACGCCGGAGCCAACATCGGAGACCTCTTCGCCAATTGTGTCTCCCAGCTCCTCTCAGGTCCCCAATACATCCCAGGCACCCTCGTCTATTCAATCACCATCACCTCCAGCAACCTCGAGCTCCTCTGCGACTCCCTCTCAAGCGTTTTGGCCATTCAGTTCTCTCGCATCCAGCTCGAGTCAAGTCTCAGCACCAGTTCCGACAGCTTCGAGTCCATCAAGCTCGCCTACCCCTTCCAGTCCTTCTCCGGTGTCACCCTCAACCACTGTGACATACAGCCTGACACCATTATCCACCCACAAGACTAGCCACACCACGACGGCAACTTTCGTAACTAGGCCAAAGTCATCGTATGTCACTCCCTTTTTCTTTAATAGTTGACCAATTTGCTCATGAAATCCAGATCTAGCAGCACTGATTTCGGTACGGCCACTAAGACATGTGCTCCCAAGGGAGGTGCCTCGCGTCAGGTCTTCTGGTTAGATGAGCAAGACCACAAAGGCAATGGTTCTGGTCTAGCCCCATACATCTCTGAGGATAACTCCTATCCTGTCTACCGGAACGTGATCAAATACGGAGCCAAAAATGATGGAACCGGTGATCAAACAGCAAGCCTACAGAAAGCTATCGATGATAACGGAAGAAACGGCAGTCGTAAGGGCAATGGGGTAACTCGCTTTCCGGCAGAGGTCTATCTCCCTAGTGGTGTCTACCAGCTTGGAAGCACACTGAAGTTGACTGTCGGTACTCTCATTGTCGGTAACCCCCACAACCCGCCAGTTATCAAGGCATCGCCCAGCTTCCGTGGTCAGTTTCTGGTCCTTGGATATGATGATCAGAATGGTAATCCGGAGACTAGCTTCATGATGTTGATGAAGAACGTTATCTTGGACACGACTTCTGTCAATGCCCATGTGCCCATCACCGCCCTCCAATGGGGAGTAGCCCAGGGATCTGGCCTGACCAACGTGGAAGTCCGAATGCCGACAGGCTCTGGTACACATACTGGTATTGATATCAATGCCGGTTCAACTATTGCCGTCACTGACGTCGTATGTTTTCTTTCTGATTCCCTCGTCTAAATTGGTTATGCTAACTTCAACAGCGTATTATTGGCGGTGCCACTGGTATCAAGAACTCGAACCAGCAGGTCAATTTCAAGAATATTCACTTTAGTGAAGTTGGTACGGCATTCCTCGCCTCTGGTGGATGGACTGTTCTACTTCAGAGTGCGACCTTTGACTCCTGCGGATTTGGCGTGAACATGACCGGCAATGGATTAGGCAGTTTGGTCCTGTTAGACTCAACATCCACCAACAGCGGAACGGTCATTCTGTTCCATGATTCATCTGATGATGATGGCAACCGAAATAGCCAATTCATCATCGAGAATCTCACTCACGATTCTCAGAACCCTATTGCTGTCGATACCAACGGTGTGACTCGTTTAGCTGCCGCTTCCCATGTTGATACTTACATTTGGGGCTCGCGTGTTCCCGGGCAATACGAAGCTGGAAAGTCTTTCATCACTCAACGATCAGATAGTCTTTTAGTCGGTGGGAAATATTTTGTCAAGCCTCAACCTACCTATGGTGAGTATAGTGGTGACGATATTGTGAATATCAAAACAGTCCCTGGCCATGTCGTCAAGGGTGATGGGCGTACTGATGATACTGAGAGCATGAATGCTATCTTGAAGAAGAACGCAGAAGAGTGCAAGATCACTTATATCCCGTTCGGTGTTTACCGCGTTTCTGACACAATCTTTGTGCCTGTGGGAACTCGAATGGTGGGTGAGGCTTGGCCTATTATCTCAGGCTACGGCAATGCTTTCAAGAATCCTAGCGAGCCTCGCCCGGTGGTTCGTCTCGGTAACCCCGGTGATGTCGGTATCCTTGAGATTCAGGATATGCGGTTCTCGCCTGGCGAGCCCCTCCCCGGTGCTAAGATTCTTGAAGTTAACGCCGCTGGTTCCCAGCCAGGAGACGTTGGTCTTTGGAATAGCATGGTCACAGTGGGTGGTACTGCTGAAACCACTATCTCCAACACTTGCACCTCTCAGGACCCCAAGGATTGTATGGCTGCGTTCATGGTCATGCATTTGACTAAGAGCTCATCTGCCTACATCGAAAACTTCTGGGGCTGGACAGCGGACCACAACCTGGATAGCAAGTCTCTTCTGACCATCGTCTCGACCGGCCGCGGTGTCCTAGTTGAATCTACCAAAGGCACATGGCTGACGGGCACTGGTTCCGAACACCACTGGCTCTACAACTATAATTTCCATCAAGCGGCCAACGTTTACGCTGGCTTACTTCAAACTGAATCGCCTTACATGCAAGGCTCTGGCGCATATCAAAAGGCACCGGCACCCTGGACTGCCTCTCCTGAATATGGAGATCCAGACTTCTCATGGTGCTCCAATGACGACGAAAAGTGCCGGTCCGCACTGGCTACCAATATTGATGGGGGCTCAGACATTGCCCTTTACAACTCTGCTGCGTGGGCCTTCTTTGACGGATCTTGGAACGGTCTCTACAACGAGCCTTGTGAGGGTAAATGCCAGTCGAACATGATGCGTGTTGTGGGACAGCCAAAGAACTTGGTCTGGTACTCGATCAATACCCGCATGGCAGACGTGATGATCTTGGACGGTAAGACCAATCCGACTGAGTCGAGTCATCCTGGTGGATGGGAAGGTATTATCCAGGCCTACCGACAGTTCTCTGCATAGGCTTGTGCGCGTGTGATGGTGGCATGTGCATAGCATGGCATTTGGACATATGCATTTCTTAGATCCGTCTTACATGACCACTTATTTTTACTTAATGACTAGTATGAATTGCTTTCCGTTAATTGTTTTATATTTCCAAGGCCGGTTGTGGTATGTTTCACATATCAGTTCAATATTTTCCACATTTCATACGAGATTCATGGATACTAGTTCCTACTGCTTTAGTGAAGCTACTCTACCTAGAGTAGGTACTCTTTTGAATCACGCTACTGAAACTTGAAGATACTAGTTTAGGTGGTTCTCTTCTGTTGAGACTAGACTCATGATAATAGCAATACGCATATAACTGCCTTGTTGAAAATTGATAGTTATCAGTTTTCACAGCTTTCAAATTATGGTCTAACCCATTTCCTATTGCTGACGGTCTCAAAGAGCTAGAATGGTCATTACTGACGTGATCTATGTACATAAATCTTTCATGTACAAATGCAATTCTCTTGAATATATATATATAGTTATTTATTGAATCTCGGATTCTCCTGTTATACTCTCCAGTACTGCTAGAACTAGAAGATATGATTACTTAATACTTAATGGTGTATTTCCTCCAAGGCTCCTTCCTTCCTTGATTTTTTCTATTTTCTTGCCCATTCGCTCCTGCCTGCTCATCAGGCAACCCGTGCCTTCCTCAATCAACAATCTATTTTTGGTAATCAACGCACGTGATACCATGTGATCTTACATATAATTATTCTGCCACACCACCCCGCCCTGCGGTGGCGGCCGGAAGCCCTGGAAAGTCCTCGACTCCATTAAAACATCCACAATTTCGAGTCGAATCAGAAGGAAGACTTCTATCCCCCATCTGTCCTTTAAGACGTCATCAGTCTTGGCGATGTCGGAATTGTATGTGAGCCTAGCAATCAATTCCACACGCTGCCTGGGTTTCCATTTGGCTTCCAAGATTCCACACCAAACACTCCCTGAATAACCCGAAAATGTCTCCCCACCACTCATATCCCTGATTACCTGTGGCTGGTGGAGTTATCCCCCGACTTCAAGGGGTAGATGGTGTCGGCGTGGCGTTGGCACAGCCGCGGTATCCGATGGACGTTGAATTTTTTGACTTCGTGGAAGGCAGCATCATATCGGTTTCTAATTCAGTGTAGGCTGTGCTAGCACAGCACCGGGGTGCCATGTAATAACCAGTTCAATGCAAAATAAGCATCCTTCGATTGACTCCATACAGTACTATGGTATATCGCACTCTCTTCATGCAGCTAACACAGCCAGCGCAGCATGCAGCCGTAAAGCCTCGTGGATCTCGCTCTGTGAGCCCCATTGCTTATGGGGCCAGCAACGGCTTGAACAAATCGCCGGGTCCAAATTCTCAGCCCAAGTGGAACTTGGAAATGATGATTGGCTTTCCTAAATTGCATCTCCTTTTCCAGAGATGCAGATCGCCTGTAAGAGTTGGGCCCATTTTCTTCTTTCCCCTAAACAGCGTCATTGCCACTGCCACAACTGCGGATCCTGATGCCTTGTGTTTCCCGTTACTATGAATACACAGGAGGAAATTGGATGCTCTGATCGACAGTATAAAGAACCCTGGGTTTCCCCGGAGTGTAGTTTATTATTCACAACTCCCATAGTCGAATCAGCTTACCAGCATCAATCAGCCCTATCAATTTGATCAACATCATCCATTACTTCCAATCACAAACTACCTTCCACTCTCCACCATCCAAAATGAAGTTCGCTGCTATTGCCTCCGCCCTCTTCCTGGCCTCCGCTGCCATGGCCTCCCCCGACGGCATCGATGTTGACTCCATTGTTTCTCAAGCCGAGGGTGTCGCTACCAACGTCGTTGATGGTGGCAAGTCCATTGGCTCGGAAGCCTCCGCGGAAGCTACTTCCATCGGCCATGCCATCGAGACTGGCGGTGCTGCTGCTGTCTCGAGTCTGACCGGCGACGCTGCCTCCATTGCCACTGCTGCTGAGAGCCGCGCCAGTTCCATCAAGACGGCTGCTGAATCCGCAGGCTCCGATGCCGCCAGCAAGGCCTCCGACTTTGTCTCCTCTTTCACTACTACCGATGCCAATGGTGACAAGACAACTGCTGCTTCCACCATCACCTCCCAAGCTTCTCGATCTACCGAAGCGGGTTCTAGCACCACCGCCACCGACTCCGCTAGCCCTACTACTTCCAACGCTGCTGTTGCTGGATACAAGATGAACGCCGCTGCCGCCGGTATGGCTGGTATGCTCGGCGTCATGGTTGCTCTGTAAAGAGTTCATCCTATTGAATGTGTTATAATTAAACGTCAAGTCTGGCATGACCGACCATAAGATCGGGTGTGACTTTTCTTTTACGACTTTCTTTGATTCGATTCGAAATATCTGACTTTGCATTTCTGCTCGGAGAAAGATTAATACTGGCGTTTTGAGATGTATATATACCTTTTCATCTTCATATGAACATTTTACATTTATCTATACAAGCCACACACCTTGAGTACAATTACCCACCTGGGTAAGTAGAGTAACAATCATACCAGGCTGCTGAAATGGATCCATGGATGTATCATGCAGGATTCGTATACATTGCTGTCTATCTATACTACTAGTATACTAGTAGTATAGTAATATGCACAATCGATGAGCTCGGTCCATAACTGTCAGACCCATCTATTTCTTAATGACTCTCCCAGAACTGCGCATCAATCGCAACTAAGCGATTAAATAACTGATTCCGCGACCTCATTCCCGTAAGATGGAACGATTGTCCAGCCTCGCCTCCAAAAATAACCAAGCCATCCGCAGCCTCTTTACTACCGGCCGTCAATTCAACAATCAACTTCCCCTTCCACCCTAGTCCCTCCGTCTTTCGAAGTTCCTGAATCTCCGTCACAGGAATTTGGAAAAGAACAGAGCCTTTCTTCCGAGCCTCGATGCTCAAGTCCTCTAATCCCGCCGATTGGTACGTTGTGAAGTATAAGATTGGCGGCTCCTTGGTTGAATCGATTACAGCTGCGCCACGCTTGCGTTCAAACTTTGCGTCGAATTTCAAGGGTCCGTAGGGTGTGCCTGAAATGCGGTGCTTTTGCAGCATCCCTAGGAGATTCTTCGTATGGGCTGAGCCGGCGATTGCCATTGCTCGGTCGAAGGCGATATGGCCTCTGATTGCGGTTGCGATTGTGCGACGGAAGAATTTGAGGAGTTTGAAGATTGTTCGACGTTTGGGTTTTGGTGCTGTGGGACTATCGGTGGATAAGTCCGTGGTAGAATCGGTTGACTGACTACTAAGATTTGTCGATTGGGGTATGACTCCTGCTTTGGATTTCTTGCGTTTGATCGGCCATGCTGGTTCGTCTTCTTCGGTTGTTGGGGGTGGTGGGAGGGGCGAGGAGTTGATTTCGCCGATTCGGAGGAGTGTTAGGGTGAGTTGGGCGTTTGTAGGTACGCCTTTTAGAAGAGTCCTATATTATCATGGTGTTAGACATGCTCATTGGTAAAGATGGTTTGGGTATGAGTAAAAAAATACAAGTTGATGTCGAGCTGTTTCGGCCAGTCGGGGAATTTGCGGTTCAAGAGATCTGTCATATAACTAAAGGCTGGTGCACCAAAGAAGCCGAGACCCAAAATGAAGCCAATGGATTTTATAATCCAATAGCTGGAGGTGAAAGGTACGACGAGGCAGATGATACTCAGAATGCCAGATAGTCGGAGTCGTGGTGACACAAGATAAAACGGAGGAGTAGGCGAAAGAATACTTCGAGAGTCAGTTCTTGTTAACAAGCTTGATTCTTCTTATATAATTCGAATCATATGACTTACTTGGCAAATCTCTCGTACACGTCGGTGATATCACTGATAACACGCATCGCTTGGTCTGTCCCGTGAGAGATCTTCTTCTTCATAGGCTTTTTGGTCTTTTCCTCCGCAGCCTTATCATCTGAAGCCTCAGATGGACCTTCAATCAAAGGCACATTCTGCGGTGCAGGAGAACTTTCAGTAGCTTCTTCTTCCATAGGATATCCAAATTTACCCGCGGCGCCCTGTACGGCCATAGTCGCAAAGCTATCAAGCAAGACCTTGGCTTCTTGCTCAGCGGTCTCTCCCTTATGTTTTTCCGGCACTCCAGTGAGGCTATCATGAGACTCCGATTGTTCATCTGCCGGTGCGTCTGAAGTTGTATTTTCCGATGGCGGCGTTGGTGGGAGAGCAGGGAATAGAAGCGATCGAATGGGAGGACACAGTATCAAGGCAATGAGGAGACCAAGCGAAGTCGGAATTAAAAGATCGGCTGCCCATGAAGAGAAGTAGATCTTTGAAACAGAAAAAAAAAGTTAGCAATTGATAATCTTCACGCGAATAGAAGGAGGATTTATTACACTGCAAAAGATGGCAGTTCTAACGGGTTCCCTCCACGACTGCAATCGACCAACATGTCGAAAGAACTCAATTAACCCAACAACCACAGAAGTATAAAATCGTTCAAGTGTCATTCGCAATTTTTCCGGAGGATATACTTCATTTTCCGCGCGATTAAGATCCAAATCCTGATTTGCGCCCGGTAGAGCTTTCACATGATAGATTTGCTTCACATGTCAGTAAAGAAGCAGAACTAGCGGAGGATCAATCTGTACCTTATTAAATCGCCGAATCAACATCCAGAGATCTTCATTTGAGAGACCCTCTGCAAGAGTCTCTTCTACCACTCGAGATGATGGTTTCCATTCGACATTGCGGTGGTTTTCGGTGGTTCGTTGGACCGGCCCGCTCTCCTCAGGTGCCAGAGGGAGTTCGTAGCTGTCTGTATCCTCTATCTCCCTGGGAGATTCATGATCTTGGCTCATTTTATACGAGGTGATTATAATGTCCCTGTTACTAGAAGGAGCATGGGGGTTGAATGGGTTGGGATGATGGAGTTGCAGTTGGAGAAGACGGGGAGATCTCCGCGTCTCATGTTGATTGTGGGGTTCCAACGTCATATTTCGGGCTATTTTCAGTCAAGATCGACATTCTGCTGGAGGGGAATTTGAGTGGTGAGAAGCTTGTATGGGCCAAGTGATTAAATTGCATCTGCATCTTTGAGTATACTAGTATCATGTGGGCGTAGTGGTCATAAGATTGATTGTATGGAATATGGGTATAGAACGCGTAAAATAGAAGTGAAAGACGCCTGAATTGTGAGAATCGCTCAAAAATAATCACTCGCTCTTCGTATCAATCGCAGATTCTCTGCCAATGGCCACCGATCCAGAAATTTCATTATCCGAGTTGGTAGAGATGTTATCGTCGACAGTCATGCGTGGACCAGTAAACCAGCGACGAGCAAACAGGAAATAGTAGGTCATGCACCCAGCCCAGACGAATCCATTGATCACGATCGTATAATTCATATCAGCCGCTGCGAGAAATGTCAGTTCATTGTCATGAATAATACAGCTACACAGATCATGTTGGGAAGGGGGGCATACGAGACGGGTTTGGGCCTGTGGTCGGAAACATGGACAGGATAACACCGAATAGCAGATAGATGACTGCTATCCACGCGATGGGTTTACTGAGCCTACCAGTGTAGAATTCGCCTGGATAAAATCGATCCTGGCCCCAGACAAGCCGGCAAAAGATAGGCATTCCCCATGATAAGTAATTACTAGCGACAAAGAGAGAGAATAAGGCGTTTGATGCGGCGTTGTTGATCAAACATAAAAGACCGAGTATAAGGCAGATCACCGCTAGCCCACAGATCATTCGAACGGGCTGATACTGAATTCGTTTGCTGATGTGACGGAAAAAGGTCGATAATGGAAGGGCACCATCGCGTGAAAAGGCCCATGCTTGGCGAGAAGCTGCGACGATCTAGTCCATTTAGTATGGGAGCACACATCAATACAGCGAGAGGGAGAATACCAAGCTGAGACCGATGAGATATTGAATGAAACAGAGTACAATCATAAACCCTAAAGCACCATCTTTTCCCAAAGCGTCGTAGTAGATCTGCAAACCGGATGAGAAATCATGATGAAACGCAATAGGTAGAAAAGAAGAATACCTGTGCCATTGGCTGACCAAATTTTGAATTGATCGTATTGCTCACATTCGGATCCATTGTTGCAGCCATCACTGTCAATGTGAGAAATCCAAGTACACATGCAGAACCGGCTGACCAGATGATTCCAAGAGGTACTGCTTTGGCTGCGTGAAGGGCTTCTTCACTCATATGCACGCAAGAATCAAAAGACCCAATAGACCAAATAGGTGCTAGCCATGCAAGCATGAAAGCCCATCCACTTGGCCATTCGGTCTGATTGTCAAGATGCCGAAAGACAAAATTTCCAGAATTCAACTCTTCGCCGCGAGTCACTTTTCCAACAGGGAGGGCGATCACGGTCGCAATAACCAAGAAGATGTTGATATAGATGCATGCTGTTTGAATCTTGGGCATGATGCGACCCGATAATGCTGCTGAAACCGCATGTAAAAGAATCAAGCCCACGTAGACTGCATAAATTACACCACGAGATGCGGTCCATCCATCATCACGCGAGATTGCGACACAAGATATAATCATGAGTGCAAGGGTATAGTCGACTGAACAGATACCACCGATGAGACCCAGGGTGTTGCTATATCCGATCAAAAAGCTGAGTGGATTCTTGTATTTCTGCCCTGCAAAGTAATGGGTCCACCAGTATAAACCCCCCTGCAGTGGGCATCGCAGATGCAAGATCAGCCTTGACGAATTAAGTTAGTCTAGATTTTGTTAGTTAATTCTTCATCTATCACATACCATCGCCAACCCAACCAGCAGAATGAACACGCTTGCTGTTAACCATCCCCAGACCATACCGACAGGTCCAGCTGGCAGCGAAAATGATAAAGTCGATGCAATCGAGGGGACTAGTCCCATGATACTAAATGCGACCGCAAATACTTGCGCTGTCGAGTATTGCCTTTTCAGTTCTTGTTTATATCCCATCTTGGCTAGTCTCTTCGAATTAGCTTGCAACTCGCGTACTCCCGTCAAAATCACAGGACTCACCCAATAATTGCGAATCCCCAGAGTCCGATAGAGTCGGCATCTCAGCTGGACTCCTCATGGTCTCTGGATCTCTCGTCGGTGGTTGTGAATGCATTGCAGAGTGAAATCGACGCGATCGGTTGAAAAGGTTTGATCGATAGGCATGACAGACAACTGTAAATAAAAGGATTACCAGTTGGGTGTCCGAGTTACACAAGGCTGTGAAGGGGTCGACCAACGAGATTTTGAGGTGGATCTGCAATAGTTTCTTCCTCTGACGGACGTGCCTTTGCTACTAGAGTTTTATTGGAAAGTGAAGAGAGGCCAATTGCTAGGCTTTACAATGACCGGCGTTGATTGATATTCCAATTTAGTGATAGTTGCATCCATAGGGAGTAGAATAAGCTTACTGCACCGAAGTGGCTGTTGTACACGAGCTACGAGCCATTTGAAAATGCTCATTCTTGACGCCTTTTGATCCTTGCGTCTCAAATTGATGAAGAATTGGTGGAGCTACAAGTGGCCAATGCGAGTAAGCAGCCAGATCCACCCCTTTTTACATCGCGTCGAGCGAGGATGTCGAAAATCGAGAAGGAAACACGCATATGCAAGATTTTTACCCAAATTTACTAACTCTTTTCTCTTTTGTTCTCCCATCAGTCTTGAAGTTATCTCTGAAGGATGCGGGTGAGTTCATCTGGTGACTATACCCGAGCCGATCCTGCGATTGATTGGAGTTCCGGGTGATCTGCAGCTGAAAGAGATTCCATTTGCTCAAATGCGGAATTATTGAAATTTACTAGTTTGGCACACCTGCAGGTTAAGACGGCCAGTAAAATAGATATTTCATTGGGAGGGGAAATTCTCCTTCACTTCGATTATTTGACCCGCTGTCGCAAGGCTGTGTGTTAACCAATAAGTAAAGATTAATCAACTAAAGTAATCGTCGTGTTTGCAAGAGCTATGGAGAAAATACCAGTAGTAGAATTATTAACCAATTAATAAGTATATGACTGGGGTGGTATCCGATATTAACTGAAGACAAGTTTGAGTAGTAGTCGAGGGAAAGGCCAACATGTGAAGCAAATTATATGTCACATCTCCACGATCATTGAAGAGCCCCATGAGAAAATTGCACATCTTATCAGACGTGTCTGTATTACACCTGCTGCTCTGGGGGAACGTTCTGGTGGTTCATCGAATTGCCCTCTGGACTATGATGAAGACCATCGGTGACGGTATGTTCCGAAGCAGCGGAGGAACCAGCCTTGACTTCCCACTCATTGTAGTCCTGACCGGGGTTGATCTTCTCCCAATTGACAAAACATAGAAGGTGATAGAAACCAGAGGCAAGCAGAGATCCCAAAAGTGGACCAACCCAGTAGATCCAGTGATATCCGGGAAAGCTGCGATTGATAACATCGGGACCAAGAGATCGGGCTGGATTAAGAGAGCCGCCGGTATAGTAGTCGCCTACCGAATGTGAAAAGGAAAATGTCAGACACAGATTGCATAGCGCATTTTTTGATCAAAGCAACATACCGATAAGTTCAGTGACGAAGAAAGTCAAGCCAATGCCGACGGGAGCAAGATATGTGGACTTGTGCTTTACAACTGCCAACATGATGATCACCAAGACCAGCTGAGCAGTGAGAAACATTTCAATGAATAAGCCCTGTGAGATAGATGCACCACCACCTAATCTCGTGGCACAATTGAGAGGACCGGGGAATAGAGCGCTGACAACACCCGCGGCAGCAATACCGCCAACAAGCTGCGCAGGGAACACAAACAATCCTCGAAGAGGTGGTAGTCCACCAGTCAAACACAGAGCGAGCGTGACCTTGATACAGTTAGAACCTCGAGATTCACCAAATAATGGCTGTGAATTCTTACAGCTGGATTGAATAGTCCTCCGGTCACACGGAAGAATGCCCAAACATTGACCGTCAAAGCAAATCCAAACGACAAGGCCGAGTATAGAAGGTTCGAAGTATTTGGATAAGAGCCAGGTGGAGGCATTGGTGTATTAGAGACCTGAGTTCCAGCAAATGAAAAGAATAAGAACAAGAATGTTCCGACAAACTCGCCCATCACACAAAGCAAATTATACCTCAGCTTGTCGGGCATTTGCAACATAGGAAGCTGGCCACGGCCGCCGGGCCCCGGCGGACCAGCCATGCTCGAGGCTCCAGATTGAGTCCGTTTGTGAAAGATCATGTTGCTGAACTCGCAGGCTAAATCGATTGATCGAAGCGATTATGTCGGGAGGCTGAGAGACCTACTACAGAATTGTTGTAGAGCAGCGAAACGTAACTAATAAAGAGAATAATCCACGCGCCGGACGTATCTGTGACGAGATACTTATTCAACATAGACTATCCATCACACACGTCACTATAGAAGGTTTCCCAGAATACTAATGAGGTGCATTCATCATCGATCGGATCTTGGCGCGGAAATTGAGCGAGTCCATCGCATGTTCAAAATTATGCCGATAGCTATGAATTGCCTTTCTAGCTTGATCCCACTGACTCGTTTCGGCAATATACGCGATCCATTAACTGGGAGGATGCTAGAACTGAATATCAGTGGTGAGGTCAATATTTCGGTGAGTTCCATGTTCATAGAACGCCAACCCCAGCCAGCTGTCGCTCGGGAACATCCGAGCTTCCGCAAACGGATAGCCCGGCCGTGTCTAGAACATTTCTTTTCACTTTGAATGGATATCCACAGGAAGGTAGGCTAAAGCAAAGTGGGTATCCATTGTCATTGGACAATGAGCACGTCGGCAGCTTATACGGAGTATGTATCCCACACATACTGGTCGCCCAGATGCTGTTGATCACTGGAATCGCGGAGATTTTGCCTCAACGGGACCCTCGGAGGCTCCGATTAATGACTACACGTCTGCATTTTAGATACTTTTGAGCTCTGCTTTCATGAATCATCTGAAAACTCGCTTAGAGATGAGGTACCGCGGCTATCCGGCGGTGGAATATTACTAGGACCCTTCAACTTGCACAGACCGACGAATCCAAGCGTTTTTCAATCATGAAGATTATTTCATCAGTATTCATATGTCAAATTAAATGAAAATGTTTCAGAACCTGGCACCTAATGCTCACTTATATGGTGAACTGATATTTTATATCCCAAATGAGGAAGTCAAATGCACAGCTGGTAAAGTGGCGATTGATAGATCGAACTTCATCCTCTGATCCACTCACAGGAGGATTAAGTTTCCGAAAATGGATGAATGATAGGGATGATTCATCCATTTTCTCTGCGACTTGAATCAACTGGAACGAGAATGGGATGTGTTCAGCTGATTCAGCCTCAAATAACCTATTATGCTCGCACTCATGCTAACCTAGTATCTTTGGTAAAATTCAGGGTCTTTGAATTTTGTATTTCTCACTAAAATTCTGAATTCATATTCAAGGCTATACTTTTCTCGCAATTAACCTTTAAAGTCCGATCATTGAAAGTATACAGAGACCCCGAATAGCTAGTATAAGTCTTCCGGCATTAGATCGATTTGAATAGACTTGAGGGTTATACATGACCTAAGTAGCTAATACCTTTATAAAAATACCTTGCCTTCTTGAGATGCCGTCAAATGCTTTCCCCAATCCTTAGCCTTCTGGTATTATTGGCATCTCTTATAATTTTGATAGCATGACCTCCCTACCTTGAATAAGTCACATAAAATAAATACAAGTATTTAGCAGCTTTTAATTTCAGATAAACTCTCAATCGGCTTTATCACTGATAGACCCAATTAATGCTTCTCGACTTTCTCTCCAATATACCCTATAATGTTATTACACTCGGGCACTACAAGAGGCATGTTGAGGATCAAGATGGAACAATGTTTCTTGATCAAGGCGTATATTAACTTTTTTATTACTGGCATTCCATTGCTTCATCATGCAGTTGTATTGTATTATTTACCTAGAAACTTGAGGACAGTAAACTGTACTGCATTTCAACTGCCAGTATCCCAGCCACAAAAGGCGGCATGGCTTACGTAAGGCTAAACTGGTCCTCGAGCGCAACGCGTTATTCAAAGTGATAAATTCTCAGGGGGACAAAAGGTCGTGTATCCTGCTTGCGACTACCAATCTCTGGCGATGGCTCATGCGCAGCACTGCGATGTCCAGCCTTCCCGTCCGATCAATGGCAGCGCGTTCAACCGGTACTTGACGCTTTCAGCGATTGCGGTCCTGAAAAGGATCCGACCCTTTAAAGGGCCTGTTCTTATGTTGACAGATCGAATTTGTGTAAAGTTCGGGCAAGACATGGACCTATCTGAGGCAGCAACCTTGCGCTTTCTCTCTCAGAATACGTCCCTCCCAGTTCCGAAGGTCCTTTGCGCCTTCACACGGAGATATGTCTTACATTGTGATGGAAAGGATCAAGGGGGAAATTCTTGGCGTGGGTTGGGTCAGACGCAGTGAAGAATCAAAGAACAAACTTCTTACACAGCTAAAGAACATGGTTTTGGAAATGCGTGAACTCCGGCCTCCAAAAGACATAGTGATATCTTCTGCCAGTGGCGGACCTCTATACGATGGTCGCATAGCAGGCACTTCTTTGCGTTTTGGCCCTTTTTCCAGTATCCAAAGTTTTCATCGACATTTGAGGACTGGAATGGATTTCAATCCGAGACTTGACTCCGAAATTCAAGATTTAATCAAACAACATGATCGTGATCATTGGCCTATAGTGTTAACCCATGGTGATCTCAGCAGTTTGAATATTCTTGCCCGTGGGGATGATATTGTTGGTATAATTGACTGGGAAACTGCTGGTTGGTACCCGTCATATTGGGAATATACTACAGCTTGCCAGGTGAATCCTTATAATTCTTTCTGGATCGATGAAATTGACAAATTTCTCACACCTATGCCAGAGGAACTAAAGATGGACCGAATTCGTCAAAAATATTTTGGAGCTTTTTCATATCAATATCGCATTTGCATATCATTTAATGGTCTCTTTGCGTTCAAGTAAATTATATGTCGAGGCTTTGCTCGTATCGAAATTCCCTTGGCCATCGAAACGATGTTGGTCTTTCTTTTTTTGACAATAACTCATCGCTTCATTGCGAACTATTTGCCAATCAATGACATTTGTACCCAAAGCTATATTATCTGCTTTAAGCCTAATGGGTATTGTACGCAGGATTTGTGCAAGACGATTTCCGTCCTCCACCTTGGCCACCATAACTCGAGCAAGCAACATGTGTGTAGCATTTAGTGAGCAGTCACGCTCCTCAAAAGTCCACTCGCTACCCCTTCCACTTTTTGGTGCCTCTTTCGCATGGTAACGAAAACCGGCTTGGCCTAGTTTCTCGATCTTCGGGCCAACAATTAACGCCCAGTGGTAACTGGGTCAAAATTATTAAATGAATACAAAAGGATCAAAACCATTGCCCTACTCCAATGTGATGGGAGTTGGGCGTCCTGAACTCACGTATCTTCCTTCAGTCTGTTCGTAAATCTTAACTCACAGGCCCTTTCGATGCCGTCTTTAAAGCGCGCGCGAGCCTGACAGTCGATCGTGGCCAGTAATGGTGTGTCACGAACGGACGGCACCAAATCAGAAGTGTGTCGATCATCCCCGGCCCTAAGTTTTGCAACGTACGTGGATATTATAACCGCGAGGAAGAAACGATGGGAAGTTAGCTACAGGAGCCTTATGACTCAAGGAAAGGACTGGAGAAGACATGAAATGGCATGTCGCATACGTTCAGATATGCGATATACCACGGTGTTTTGAGGATGGTAAACAAGGGGACGTCCGTAGAAGAACACTCAAATATATGACCTCTTTCCAATAAACAACCTTGGAAGCCAGGCATTTATCATTGTGAGTTAAGAGTTTGTAATGATACTCTCTTTCCGACGTGGTTCTGCCAGCAGTGCCCAATGCGATATGAAGGTCCGGGATCAAGACACCTTCCAAAATATGATATACATCTCGCCAGTGGAGCTTGTTCGAACACGCTCTCGGCATAGACTTGAATCTGAAATTCCCCAGTAACTTGGCTGGCAATTCTATGTAGATTACCCAAGGCTGCCCTGGCGAGATGGAATGGTTGGGACGGAATTTCATTTGTGATCTCGTTATCGTGTCCACATACGTAGGGTATTATAATTTGCGGTAGATAAAGAAGAAAGAATGGAAATACACCATGTGTGTTTGCTAGTTGGAGATCATCAGTCCGTACACTTTGATTGTGCCGGACGAACTACCCCATAAACCCTCTTGAACTACGCGATAGTACAGAAAACCTACTCCATTGGCCCAAGCAAGGAAACGATAAGCTGTATCTGTACGGTAGTATAACTCAGCCTCTCAAAAAGAGGCGAGTAATCGAAAACTCTCAATTGGAAGATCCAGCTGTACCGGAGTACTTCGGCATCGGGCTCCTGAACATTCTCGTATGGGCTGATTCGGCCGGGATTGGAGACCGACGTGTGACATGAAAGTGGAATCGGTGAATCGGCAGGGCTTAGCGAAGTGGCAGTGGAATAATTGTGGAGCAAACAACGTAATATCCAATGAAAGAAGCAGAGATTGTTTGCGGCATGAAAGAGAAGGACGTTGATTGGTAGGAATTGTCAACCTGCGCAGGATCAGCAAATTTTTGATAACAAGTTAGCGTGCTAAAGAAACTCGTTCGGATAATTACATATCATGAACCATTTCATAATTCATAATGTACTGCCATTAGCCCACTAAAATCAATGACCTCTACTCCGTAGGTAAATGAAAAATACTCAATCAACGTGGGACGAATCTTCTGAAACCGGGCCTATCGCCGAGAAAACTCCAGAAAAATGATCGAACCACCCAAATTCGTCTAAAAAACGTCTACTCACCTCGTGGTTTTTGGTAAATCTCCGCGGAGATGCGGGACAAACCGTTCCCCTGTCCGTTTTTACCGCAACTACCGACCAACTATACTATGTATGGCTGGATATTTCTAGATTTTTCATGTTGATTATTGACGAGTTTTCCTTGGCTTCGGTGTTTGCACTCGTAGAATAAATAGCTGACCGACGGCCGCTTCATGGGCGGATTTCGTATCCAAACATTTACATCTGACTCGTGCTATAGACTACACCATCACAAGTGTTCAAGTTCATTCATATACTAGAACAACAAACTTCAGGCAACAAATTCTTCATCATGGGGTCTACTTCAGGACTGCGACCGGATCAATTGCAACTCATCAAAGCGACAGTTCCTGTCCTGGTCGAGCATGGCAACACTATCACCACCGTCTTCTACAAGAACATGCTAGCTGCACACCCTGAATTGAACAATGTTTTCAACATGCCCAATCAGGTCAACAGCCATCAGCCTCGTGCGTTAGCCGGTGCTTTATTTGCATATGCCTCGAACATCGACAACTTAGGCGCATTGGGCCCTGCTGTCGAGCTTATCTGCAACAAACACGCATCCCTCTACATCAAACCGGACGACTACAAAATTGTCGGCAAATACCTCATCGAAGCTATGGGTGAGGTTCTTGGCGATGCGCTCACTCCGGAGATTAAAGATGCTTGGGCCGCCGCTTATTGGCAACTGGCTGATATAATGATCGGCCGCGAGAATCAGATCTATCAACAAAGTGAAGGATGGACTGATTGGCGAGACTTCAAGATCATCGACAAAGTCAAGGAGTCAGACGAGATCACATCTTTCTATCTATCCCCCGTCGATGGCAAACCACTGCCTGCATTCCAGCCTGGCCAGTATATTTCCGTGAAGGTTTTCGTCGACGAAGTGCAATACGAACAACCCCGTCAATACTCGCTCAGTGACAAGCCATCTTCTGAATACTATCGAATCAGTGTCAAGAAGGAGACTGGTCTGAGTCAGGGCGAATCAAATGCTGCGACTCACCCAGGTTACGTTTCCAACATCCTCCACGACAGCAAGAACAAGGGAGATATTGTCAAGGTTTCTCATCCATATGGAGACTTTTTCTATTCTCAGAAGGAGGGAAGTCATCCTGTTGTTCTGATCTCAGCAGGTGTGGGACTTACTCCATTGACCTCAATTCTGAATACATTGGTTGCAAAATCATCCTCCAACGACCGCAAAATCCATTTCATCCACGGAGCTCGGACTTCCAAGACACGTGCTTTCAAAGACCACATTGCATCACTCTCGAAGAGCCATCCTAATATTCAAACGACTTTCTTCACGAGTCAGCCCTCCGACGAAGACAAGAAAGGCGAGGATTACCACCACATTGGACGAGTGGATCTCAGCAAACTTGATCAGAACACGCAGTTATTCTTGGATGATCCTCAAACTGAATTCTATATTTGTGGACCGGGGGGGTTTATGAAAGATGCAAAGACCAGCCTTGAGACCCTGGGTGTCAAGCCGGAATCCATCAAGATGGAGCTCTTTGGAACTGGAGGTGTTTAGGGTTCATTCTGACAAAGGCGTTATTTTATCATGCATTTACGAATACCATCTCTTCTCTTAATTCATAATTCGTTGAGCTCGATAGAAATTTACTTCTTTTCATCGTTCCTTCATGCAGTTCCATAACTATATTACAGTACCCTTCCGATGAAACCGGAGACTCCAATAATTCCTCCCCATTCTAAAACTCTATACAATCATCCAGTATAACAGCAGTCAATATATTCTACTCTATAATGTTGAAAATGGACTGACTGTACACTCCAAGTCAGATTGCAGTTGATACTGTGTCTTCCTCCATGATGCCGTATGAATGCCTGAAATACAAGGAATGCAATGCAATATAACTACATACCAGCACAAGAAACTCCTACATATTTCATCAATCAATATTTACACAGAGGGATTATTTGCTGCTACTACGATATTATTCTCTCACTAACTATTAACTAGAACCAGAAAGAATCTCGATGCAATACGAGTTTCTCGGCATTCATCCTCCTCGGCGCGATCCTCGGATCTTCGTACTGCCGACCGCACAGCAGCATTTATAATCAAACAGACTCGCCAAGTCAAATTGATCAAATTCATTCCAACCGCAACTTTTCCAAGTCAATTGGTCGAACACCAAGAATAAAGAACTATCCGTATAAGACGCTGAAGGTGTGTTCCTCTGAGGTCATTCAAAATACAGATAAACCTCAAGCATACTCAATTCGACTTGATATATCGCGTATATCACAATGAGTCCAACGATTGGTGTCTTCCCCGCCTCTGGAGGCCTTGGATCAAGCGTCGTGAATCATCTCACAACACTTGTCCCAGCTTCTGGATTGATTTTGATTGCCCGCAGCCCTGAGAAGCTGGGAGATCTCAGAGAAGCCGGCGCGACGGTGCGACAAGCCGATTATGATGCTCCATCTTCTCTGACCCACGCGTTTGATGGAGTGGATGTTTTGATGTTGATCTCTTACGCATCTTTTGAGATTCAACATCGTGTCGATGTGAGTATTTACGAGCCAAAATGTGAGTCGGAAACTGACAAAGATCAACAGGCTCATAGAATTGCTATCGATGCCGCTATCAAGAGTGGCGTTAAGCATATCTTCTACTCATCTCTAGGATTTGCTGGTGGCTTGGGCGATGAGAGTGTCGCGCATGTCATGGGTGCACATCTACAGACCGAGCAATACCTTGCCGGTCAAATCGGAAAGGTCTCATATACTTCTGTTCGAGAGGGGCTGTACTCTGAATCATTTCCTATCTATACGGCATGGTTTGACCCAAAGAACCCGGTCGACGAAATCACAATCCCACATTCTGGTTCTGGACCCGGCGTCACATGGGTAAAAAGAGACGAACTGGGTGAAGCAACTGCTAAATTGATCGTCGACTACGCGAAGAGTCCGGAGAAATTCACCTATGTCAACAAGAAAGTTCTCTTGTCGGGTAAACGGGAGATCTCACTCGCCGAAACGGTCGCGATCCTGGGCCGGGCGATTGGCAAAAATCTTCGTATCAAGGAGATTTCAGTGGACGAGTATGTGAAACTACCTCAAATTGGGGACCTGCATACATATCACGGTGTGAATCTTTCCAGGGAGTGGTCTACTGCCTGGCAAGCCATTAAAAATGGAGAGACTGCAGTGGTCTCGCCTGCGATGAAGGAGATCCTGGGTCGAGAGCCTGAATCTTATGAAAAAACCATTCAAGATCTTGTCGGAGCTCTCTAAATGATATCAATAAATGAATGGCAACACATAATATCATACTGCTGTCATATAGTGATCAGACTTATCCTATTTCGCACAAATTGGTGGTTCTCGCGGAGGATGGTCTATAAACAAAGTCTATCATTACTCATCGTTCGATATTTTGGTGCCAAACTTTTCCCAGATAGATAACCCCCTTTATGTATACTGAAGCATAAAAGGGGTTTGATCCTCGAGATGGGATCAATCATACTTGGAATCGGTCCTTTATTCCGTCAAGGTATGCTAGTGACATCTTTACATAAATTGCAAAAGGGACATTTGTAAACAATCTTGATATTTGACAAGCTTGGACGCTAAAGATGGAAAAAATGTGACTTATGGAGTTGGAATATTGACGACAGAACTTGCCCAATGTAATCAAGTATCGTCACGGTATTGTTTACTCCTTGAACTCCTTAACCCATAGGTTGATGGCACCGTACTCGGCATTGTGAGCACCGTACCAGAAGATCTCCTTGGGACCAGCCTCATTAGGGACATCAACAGAGTACCAGTCCTTGCCCTTGTGGGCGAAGTAACCCTTCTCGGTTTGGTCGAAGCCGAGAGTAGTGGCACCCTCGGGGGTAGCACCGGAGTGAGGAACAGTCAGACCAACAGGCGAGACGGAGTTCTCAACAATGTACAGGCTCTGGAAAGCAGTTGGGACGCCATTCTTAGAGGTGAAAGAGACGGCACCGTTTTGACCGCTGCGAACTGTTGAAGCATTTAGATTGGGAGTTATAATGGAATCGTTCAGGTAGTGTAGGGACTTACGGATAGCGATCTCATGGGTGGTGGTGTTGGCGCCAACCCAGAGGCTCTCTATTGAAGGAATTAGTGGGTTTCTTTCAATTATTTTGATGAAGACATGGTAGAATCACTTACGGCCGTCGGTCAGGACAGTCTTGCCACCATCAGCAACGAGGGTGAAAGCAGAGGGGAGCTTGGCAGCAGCGACGGCGCTGGCAAAGCCGGCAATAGCAGCGATGGAGAACTTCATTTTGAATGTGATGATTGAGGTTTGAATGATTGACTTTGAATAAAGAACGAAGTTGATACCGAGGATTGCCGGGCTTTATAGGTGACTTCTCGCGTCACTGGGCTACGATACCCTCGGTTGAAGCTAAGACATATCCAAAGCTCATCATCGCCGTAAATTTGGGGTTTATTCCACTGCGTGATGGCAGTTGTGGATAACCTTATTGGGTTGAATCCGGTTTACGGGTCGATCGTCTGGGGGGTCTTGAGACATTGTCTTTCATCACCTCATGGCCCAAATATTGGCCGTTCACCGACTTTCGCACAAAATTACGCCTTGATATCGAGATTTGAGCTCGAAAAGGATGGAGATGACATTGTGAGTGCTGATCTAAGATGGGTGTTGAATTTCGCCCTGGTCTGCTATTGCTGGGGGTCTTTCAGCTCGAAGCCCTTTTTTCATGACGGTAAAGATCTTTTATCCGATGTGGAGATTCGACTTGTTAGAGTATAAGCCACTGACGATCTCCCATGTCGGATAAGAGTCGGGGAAATGTCCCATTGCGTCTCCCATGCTATTCTTAGCAAATTATTATGGACAAAAGGGGTCTTCAGGGGTCTTTGAGAGGTTGGATATTTGGGTTTAGGGAGCAAATAGCTCATCAGTCTATTGCTAAGCGTTTTGTTATGGTGTAGACGCAAATTCCGGGGCATCCGTTAGTCTGCAAGCCTCGGAAAGACTAGAAGATGGACGTGGGGCCTTTCCTTTTGCCCCGAATAGCTCTAAAATTGGTCATTCATTGTAGCCTGGATACCTATCAAGACTCTAGGTAGAGTCTTTTCGAGTATAATTGTGATTTCAGGAGATTCGCACGCAAGATTCAACCATTTTATTGGCCCATCCATTGGATGATCGGTGTACAGTTTTAGCTCAAGCCCTTGAAAAATAAATGCATTCCAATGCATTTATTTTTTTTAGAGTGTAAGAACCTACAGTCATATATATGTCGCCTCATGCTATGCTTCTCTTTCCTAGCAAACGAAATTGAAACTTCCTACTCGTTCAATCAGACTGCAAATTGGAATTTGCTAGGTTTTAAAGATATATTTACCTAATGTAGTGGGGAGTATCGGCCTGCCTGCCAGTAGGAGGATTATGTAAGGGAATTGGCCTAATTTGGAAGGGGGTATATACATTCATTTAGATAGTATCTTTAGATACACACAGCATCAATTACACGAGTTCTAGCCTATTCGAGAGAGTACTAGCAGATAGCCCTTGTTGGGGTGTTGTTTACCCTCATCCTTCTGCCCCATTCGACCTGCACGTACTGACCGTGCTGCCTCGAGCATCCTATCCCGTTTCACTAAGTATATCGAAGCGACGTCGAGGCAGGCTTGATGAGAAACTAGATGTCGCAGCCTCGAAGCTGTGGTCCCGGTACATCTTACTCACCATAGTATGAATACACTACTTATCCCAGTGATTTTCGATTTTCAGCCTAGACGCGAATGGTCTGACTACTATCTGCAATTTCGCTGTAAGTATGCCCGAGCCATCAGTGTCAACGGTTTAGAACTGTACTCGTGGTATAACCAATTTAGTTTAGTTGGTCATGGATAATTCAGAGGCCGGTCATGTAACACATCGAACTCCACGTTTTGCTCTCCACGAGAGCAAAACCCAAAGAATGTCTTGCCTCTTTCTAGCATATCTTGAATATGAGCCCAGGAGATTTCAAGCTGCAAGACTCTGCTACGTAATACCATTTTGTGTCCTAATATCTACCAGCCACTAGTCAAGAACACCTTGAAATTGGATATCATGGAGAATCAATCCGAAACTTCAGCTCTGTCGGAATTCCACAAACTTGACCACATTTTTGTGATCGAAATGGAGGGACAAACTGGTCAATCTCATTTATACGGTTTAAATTCCATGCTTATTTGTACAGGTAGAAGAAAAATGTTCCCTTCACCCCCTTGGCATCCATCGCTCCGAACAACAGGTCGTCGTTGACATATTTAAAGTAATCAATGATAGGTTTATCGTCGTAAATCATGGCTGTCGTGATGGCACCGCGGTACTGCATAGGACGAAGCTGTGGCGATCACAACGTTAGCTTCAAGTTCTATTCATTTTATTCCTGAATTTCCAGGTTAGCTTTGGGGTCTTGTTTCCACCTACCCTAGCATGACCCCAGTCTGCATTCCAAACGCGAGACCCATCCTCTTGATAGCTCATGATGGGGTCTACATCTTCGCTCGATCGGAAGTCTTTGCCAGCCCATTTCAGAGATTCCATCTTTGCCTCGGTCGGATGGTTCGTGTTCACGCTGCCACCTTTCCATGGACCAATGAACTGTTCTGGCTGGACAGGTCTCAATTGGTCAAAAAGAGCAAAGGCGTCATCTTCAGTGAGATTCTGACGCTTGATGAAGTCTTCTGCTTGCTTCTCGGGTGTTCTTCATGGAAGAATTAGTACATTTCGTCTCAACGGGAGATTATTTGGATATACTCACGCGGACATTGTCTCGGCCGGTGCAGAAATGATATTTGCTCCAGATTCGTGATCGATTAGGCCCTGGTCGGATCGCCCACCTTTATAACACAAGCTTCGCTCAATGTAGCTGACCCTGCGTAATTCGACCCCAGCCTTGTGCATAAATTGTGGTCGCGGGCCATATTGATCGACCCCTCCAGCAAATCTCTCTTGTTCAATTCGTCTGAACGCGAACGGTGGGGCAGATGAATGCAGATCGGAACGATCTCGTTCAACGAATGGGCCATCCCACCTCTTAGCGGACAAATAGTTACCCCCAGAAAGGAGGACCTTTGGTGGCAAAGATGAAAGCCCTCGAATTTCAACGCATGTGTAGGGTCATCGACGGTGCATGTTCAGCGTTGATGGGTGCGACATCTGCAGGATCGTCTTGATATCAGGCATATGACAGTTAAGATCCTCGGAACATCAATCAGGAGGGGTACACAAAAGCTTTGTGTGTACCAGAAATGGAGGGGGACGCATGTACCCACCAGGGCTGACCCACGTCGTGAAGCATCGGACGAGATCTCCCTACGAGATTATCCCGACGATCAAAAAAGTGAATACCGAGTGGCTGGGATCGACACATGGGCATTTCGGAGAAGACCGAGAACTTCTTGTAATTTGGAAGGTGTTCAGTCGACGATTGAAGGGATTTGAGTTATCTCCACGTCACTGAATGACTCGCGTTCGCAAACTTTATAAACTTCGATTCGACATGATAAGCATGCACGTTGCACGAGTGCGTCATTAAGCGGTGGGGAGGAGATCTTAGCATTTCATTTCCTCCACCGCTTGTATGACGAGCTCGCGATACTTCAAGTTCCAGAACCAAGGACAAATTGATGAGCGTAAGGTTGGTCGTGTTTGGAGGCTGTGACGAATGAGAAACCACAGGAGTGATTATGGTTTGCCTTTCTCGCTGAAGATCTGGCCAGCTGCATCTTTGGGAGATCTGCAGCACGCTCACAGAAAGACAGTACAATTGCAATTATGAGAATGTGTGTGCAGTTCACGTTTATAGCATCATGTTCACCGGTCACTGAGGACCAAATGCGGATAGCCACCAGGATTATATCAAGACTTGAGAACCAGGCCGGCCGAGAATGCATAGGATCGATACGACTGAAAGGTCTACACTTTTGAGTTGTCAGCGTCGACGTATCTTCACAGCGTCCCCGTTCCAAGCTAGAGAATATAATAAACTCACAGGAATGCATCTGAACCCTGTTGACGGTCATATCAGTGCCCATCAATACCAATGGCTCCTCCGGAGTGTATCTCATGCTCAGGTTGACCCCGAACACGGCAGATGCATCTCAGTCACCACAAAAGACGGCGACTTTTCTTTCCCGTAGCTGATCGGCCCAGACATTATCCCTCTCACCAACCACCCATCAACTACCATCCACACTTATCCGTCTTCCATCCCGCGCCAGGCCATCATCAGGTGCCGACGTAGATCCCGTCTGCGGAACCCGAAATCCGGGGAAGCTAAACAGCGGCAGATCAGATCAATTCAGATCCGTGGATGCAGTCATCTGGCGATATTAAGCGTTAACCTGGTATCCACCATCGGGCCGTCGGATGCCGTGTCGACTCACTCTAGATATCACGGACGTGAATTCTTCTTGATTGCTTATGACCTAAGAAGGAGTAACGGTCAGCTTGCAGCAAGCTAGCAAGTGCAATTGGATCCACTTGGCTGGGGGATGGAACTTGACATCTCATCATCGAGATAAAATCTGAATTTTTGCGCTTCGGGCGCTGAAGATCCTTTCAGGAACAGGCTTGGGAAAGGGGTTGCAAGGGAGTAACATGAAAGAAGCCAAAAGCCACATACGCATCAGCAATACAGAATACTTGGAATACTGATGTCAGGGTGGACATGGCAAGTTTTTTGCGATATGCCAGCACCCGAAACCGAAAGTGTCGTAGATTCGCCTCCCACCATTCCGTCTTCATTACTCCGTACTCCCGTAAACATTCAAAACGATGGGCCGATCAGGAGATACCCGAGTACACACTCTGGGGGAGAATCTCAGCACGGAACCGTTCACCGAAAATGGATCTTCGAAATGATTCCGATTCAAATTCGTCGACATCAGAAAGTGACAGCCACTGAGGGTCACGAGGCTGGGCTGGCGCCGCTGTCAACCTCGGCGGCTCCCGGGTTGTGCATCAAGGAAAGATTTGATCCGAGTCATCCCATAGCCTAAAAGGGCAACTGACAGGAGCGTTTGAGATCCAGGTCAGCGGAAAGAATTGTATGCATTTGGAGTGGACAGGGGATAGCTGTCCTGCTCCACTGTTATGGGATTGTGGGACGGGGAATGTTTCGTGTATTGCTTGCTATTATGGGGCACATTTGTAAATTTTTTTTTAGGAATTATTTCTTGGTTTCACGAGGATGTAAAAGATAGAGTCTAGATCTATGTACCGGTCTGGTCTATTGCAGGTACAAAGAATACTGCAGATATCCTAGTTGAGCAAGACGGGCAACGACACCTGGAGTTGAGGAGTTGACACGTCGGAAGAAATAGTACGAATAGAGGGGAAGAGGTGCTACTGTGGCATTTAGGAGGGTGCATATTGCATATTGCATATTTGGATATTTGGATGTTTGCCACGATAGAAGTAGTTCTTTGTTAACTTTACTAGTATTATTGCTGTATTGGTGTAAGCAAGTACATCGTGGTACCTACCAGCTGGACTCATCCTGATCATGCGGCTCAGAGATATCATACGGAGTGCCGATATTTAGTTTGATTCTTCATTAGATTCTTCAATTTTCAAAATTGCCATTATTTTCCATACAATTCTTCACCCTGCGATATGTAGTACTTTTTTTTTTCCTGACAGGTGCGTCTCCTGCAGAATGCAAGTAGTGTACATGCAAAGTGGCCAGGGAATGAATAACCAATTAAAGAGACTAACAACCATGTTTTTATACAGAATCCCTGATCTACAATACACCCAATACGACAGTACTATGTACAGCCTACTCAATTCGTCGTTTAGCCCTACTTTAGCCCTACTCTAGCCCTACTTTATACTGCAAGGATTGCCCCCAAACAGTGTCGGGTCCGAGACTCGGCCGGAAGAACTCCACTTTGCAACGGTTTCACTTAGGGTTAATCGGAGCCGGCCGTTGTATACTTCATCATTTCATATTATCCCGATTTTATATCATCATTACACTCGGTTATAATTATATAAAATAGAGAATATGATAATGGTCATATGTAGATAGAGAGATAGTACTAACTAATAGAATAATATGAATAATACTGGAAATACATAAAGGATGGCTAGACTATATGACGGATTAGTACTTCTGACATCACAAGTCTCGGCTCTTAGCTTCGGCCAGGATGGAGTCGTAATCCTTTCCGGATCGATCCCGAAAATCCCCCCCTTTTTCACGAGTGTTCCACTTCTCCCCTGCTCCGGCCTGGTCCAGTTTTGATCATCTTGACTGTACATAGTAGGGTGGCTATTTAAGTATATAACCGCTGCACTGGCCGATTGGAACCTACCTAGGTTTTGTATTTCCATGGTAACACATCTGTCTTGATCGATTATATTTTATACTATAAGATTTAGTATCTTATAATCTTTGCTCCCGCCCTTTCCAACCCAACTTCCCTTGTTATCAATATCTTCTTCACTCACACCCCACTGATCAACATCAACATCAACATCCTTCCCAATGTGTATCCCTCCCATCTCGACGATGGCCGCATTTAGTCGACCCAATCCAATGTCGACTTTAACGGCCGAAGACGAAAGATATCTCAATCAACAGTTGAGCCCTCAGCCACGCCCTATGGACATGTATCCCGGTACCAAGGCAAATGATCCTTTGCCTGTCAACTGGACCTATGATAGCGCCATCGATCTATTCTCAGTCAACCCGGTTGATATGGACCCGGTTTCCTTCGACTTTTCCGAAATGACCAGTGCCGATACAAAGGATTTGTTCATGGATCCATTTGGTACCCCGACTATCAACGGCTTCACCATGCCAACCGATGATGCTGTCTCTCCCTCATCCGTATGTATTCGTCCTCTTCCTAGGATAAGTCTGAATACGGATTAAAGAATCATCACTAACTTCATTCAGCAGGAACTTGATAGTGATGATCAATCTTGGTCCACGGGAGCTCGTCAATCCATCGATATGACCTTACCCGAGTCATCTATCAACCCTAACAAGCCCATCACCCGAAACGATTCACAGAACTCATCGGCCAGATGGTCCTCCAGTCCAGAAATAAAATCTGAAAAATACACTGCCCCCCGTCCACAAAAGCAGTCGACCACAAGCACAAGTTCCAGCAGTCGGAAAACTAGAAGTCTCTCTCAAGACTCGAATCACTCAACCAGCCAAGATCCCCAGACACGAAATGCTGCTAAACGTGCTGCTCACAATATCATTGAGAAGCGATATCGCACAAACATGAATGCAAAGTTTCTTTCCCTGGAAAAGGCCATCTCCCCAGCTGGCGTGCACAAGCAGACATCTCGTGCTGGAGCTGGTTCTCTGAAGAAATCCGAGATTCTCACCAACGCACTCACGTATATCGATAACGTGCAACAGGAGAATCAGGCCTTGCATAAGGAACTAGCCTTGTTGAAACAGAATCTGCTTCCGGGTGGGATCTGGCGTCATTCGAAACAGTCTCGCGTGTGACTTGATGCGCTGCCCATCACACATGATCATACCACTGCCTGGCGCTGATTGAGAGTTTCCTTGTTTTAATGACCGTGACACGAATTGTACATTTAGAGTTGACGGCAACTTTGTCGATCAGGCGTTGCTCAAGGGGTAATAGGCGACATATTTGGCGTTTGGGTTCAATCTCGTCTTTCAAGTTTTTATTTGACCGTTTTTTCTCTCTCCCATCTTACATGGTCAATCTCGAGTCCTGGTGACAACAAAAGTGTTTTTCTCTCGTTCGTGCTTCCCTAACCTTGGATGAGTCGGGGATATTTTGATAGTGTATGAAGCATCTTGAATGTCATTGCCAAGACTCGGGTGATTTGTCTCTTTGCTTGATTCTTCCATTCGTAGGCTTTCCACTTGGTTCCACTGTATGGGCTGATATTGCTTGATCGGGGAGGAGTTGCGCCATTGTGTGTCATCAGAGTATTGCTCTCCACTGGCAATACGTTTGTGTATAAAGGTAAGCTGGATCCTCGAAGAAATGTCTGTTTAGCAAGCATCAAATTGTCTGACTGGTATTCGCAGAATGTGCTCTGCTTTAATCAGATTCACCTTGATGGGCATATTTTGACGCAGAATTTGACTTGAATACCAATTTTCATTTCCTGGACAGTATATCCAACGATATCGAAATGTATTCATGACCCTTTTTGACTCTTCGTTTCGGAATGAAACCCTCTGCAGACTACCAAGCGGGTATGTGCATGTACTGTACAAAAGTCAAGATGACTGAGTGCCAGACACGAGAAAAGGCTTTTCACTGCTCCAAATTCAGTGTTATATCGGATCAAGAGTCACCTGAGGGAATCGGATTGCTGATATTGAGGATCGATGGCCATCTGGACACCTCTGCTGATCAGCAGACCCGGCCCCTAAGAGAACATTCCGCTTGATAGGAAAGATTTGACTCATGTAATTAGGAAATCAAATCTCTTCCTTTTGCAGATGCTGATATCTTGACGACCCTCAGTGCAGATATCGTTTGGGCCTAGTCTAACCGAGGAGATCTGGCTATGAATACCCAAACAGGTTTGGCCTCCTGCGCTGTGCCTGACTATCTTCGACGTGGCAATACTCCAGGACGATGAATTCAACCTCATGATTCATTACCGCGGGGAATCTATGAGTTGAATGGAAACAACGGACTCAGTTCTTCGGGATACTCCAGATCATGAAATCTCCCCGCATTCTGACAACCCTCAACCAGAAGTTTGTCGCACTTTTACCAGAATTCAAACTACATCTACGGAATACAATGATCAAGTCTACACCTCTATTACAAAATAGGAAGGAGAAGGAGATTCTCCCACCGACCACGGCGATATCGGCCAATGATGCAGGCATATAACTCGAGCTCTCGGAGGAGACCTCCCGGATCGCCAGCTTTGAATGAATCCATCTCGTCGCTAATGCAGCCTGGAATTGAGTTCACTGATGATCAGCTGCCAGAACGGTTCCTATTTGTGTTCTCGTTGCGCCCGAGAATGCGGCATTCGCCCCATTCCCCAGATCTGCTGTCTTCCCGGGTTAGTTCCCTTGGCTATCTGCTGCAGCCCGATGCCCAGCCGTCGTTTCGTCTTTCCTTATTAATGATTCAATTGGTAAGATACTTCCCCCGAAACAGCCAGTAAATGCGATTGGTTGGACTATATATGTGGCTTCAGTATCCCTTGATATGAGCATTGACTAGTGGCTGCGCAACGAGTGTCTCGTGAAGGACATACTAGGAAAGAGAGAGAAATATAAATCTGCTCCACCACGATTTCATTCAATAAAGACCATGACACGAGATATTCGAGATCTGTGCTCGAGATAATAGAGATAAGATGTGTTCCATCGTCCTTGACAGCCTTGTCACTGCAGCATGGAAATATGAAGCACAGTATGTTAGGAACAACAACGTCAGCGGACAATTGTCCGCCAGTTCTGCTCTTATCATTCCGCATGTACTTTCTATTTCAAGTTAGTTTCGCCACTGTCGAATCCACTCTTTGATAGCTCGCGATGCCGGCGGATGGCTGCAGTACAGGCAGATATGCTTATTCGTGCTAATTAGAGAAGACCATGGGCGATACCCCAGATTTACTCATTCCTATCCGAAAGCAAAACTGGAAAATAAACGGAAGCTAAAGGCAATTCAAACGAAGCCATCATTCTGTCTGGATTGCCGATGTCAAATCGAATTTTCTGCCGTAGTCCACTCTATATGATGAAAAAATCAGCTACAATCACCAACTTTTGAAATAAAGCTAACTATGACTATATATGGAATTAATACAATAACTATTCTCAACATCAAACTACCTTCTACCTGCTTTATTCCATTCTTATCTGTGGAGAGCAACTCTATCAACTTCGACTCACTCTAGAAAGTCCTGCCGAGGGCGGTCCGTCGAAAGGTTCCACTCCCCGCAAAAAGGAATGAAAAAAAAAAATGAAAATGAAAAAAAGCAAAGAAAAAGACAAACGAGCTTGCGTTGATCGTTTCTATGACCAACATTGGTTGACTACATGACCAATTCTGTCTGTGTCCACTCAATCTAATCCCCGTTCAATCGGTTATTGGCTCTGATCCATCCCCAGCTTTATCTGAGCCCCGTATTTTTCCTGGGGGAAGAGAACGCGACAACTGATACTGAACGGTCCGTGTGTGAGGGGGCGATCGTACACCGCGGAATTCCGTCTTGTGAGACGGAGAGATAGAGAGAGGGGGAGAGGAAGTCAGACATATAATCTCTGGATACCAGTCTTTTTGGCTCCTCTTCTTTCTTCCAGATTTGGCTTTGGCAGAAAATGGGCGTATCTCTTACTCGTCTCTACGCTGAATTGATCTTTATTGCCTCGGGTTGAAGTAGTATGATGGACGTTGAAACCAATTCGCTTCCCCTTAAACCACCCATCGAAGATGAGCAGGATGTTCAAGATGCCACTGACTTGGCGGCGATGGGCCATGCCCAAGCATTAACGCGCAAGTTCAATATCTGGAGCATGCTTGCTTTGGCCTTTTGTGTTCTCGGTATGCGTCATCATCATCATCCCCTTGCAGTGGCAACATGGCGAGAGCCGCCACATCAACATTCCCATCAGTGAGCTAATTGTGTAATTCTTTGCCTTGGTGTATAGGAACCTATTCGACATTTGCTCAGGATTTGAGCAGTGGATTGACAAATGGCGCTTCCATTACTATCCTCTGGGGCCTTGTGCTGGTCACGGCCTGTAATCTTTGCGTCGCTCTCTCGCTTGGTGAATTGACCAGCAGTATGCCTACAGCTCTCGGGCAAGCATACTGGGTTTATCGTCTATGGACCACGCCACTTGGTCGTTTCGTTTCATATATGTGCGCTTGGATCAATACCTTCGGATGGTGGACATTGACAGCCTCGCAAGTCGCCTTTATGACCGAGTTCCTTTTGGGTATGAAGACGATGTTCAATCCTGACTGGGACGGCGCCAGCAAAGGCTGGTTGAATTTTGTTATTTATATCGGTGTCGTCTTTCTCTTGACTTTGATCAACGTCGTTAGCTGTCGTCGTGAGCAAATTCTACCTTGGATCAACAACTTTGTCGGGGTTTGGTTTGCAGGGCTCTTTATCGTTTTGTCGATGGTGATGCTTATCTGTGTCGGTACCAAAAGTGGTCTTTCTTTCCAGCCTCCATCCTTTGTTTTTGGACAATGGATGAATGAGACCGGGTGGAGTGATGGTGTTGTCTGGTTCACGGGTCTTGTGCAAGCCGCGTATGGTTTGACTGCCTTCGATTCCGTCATTCATATGGTGGAAGAGATTCCTGCGCCGCGCAAAAATGCTCCTCGTGTTATCTGGATGGCCGTGCTGTTTGGTGCAATCACCGGATTTATCTTTATGGTTGTCTGTCTGTTCTGTATTCAGAATGTCGATAACGTCGCGGGAGCTGACCTCCCTTTTATGGAACTCATGCTTGAGACCGTTGGTCTGAAAGGTGGCGCTACCTTGATTGCTCTCTTCATTTTCAATGGTCTGGGACAGGGAATTAGTGTTCTCACCACTGCCTCTCGTTTGACTTGGGGTTTCGCCCGTGATGGAGGTCTTCCTTGGAGTCGATACTTCAGTCACGTCGATCCCGTCTGGCAAGTCCCAGCCCGATCTCTCTGGGGTCAGGGTGTTATTATTGGAATTGTTGGTATCTTGTACCTGTTCGCCAATACTGTGCTTGAAGCCATTCTCAGTGTTAGCACTATTGCCTTGACAGTGTCTTATGCCATGCCCATTCTTGCACTACTCGTCGTCGGTCGTGACAAGCTGCCTCCTGGCCCTTTCCGTCTTGGTCGCTGGGGTCCTTGGTTCAACTGGGTCAGCATCGTCTATTGTATTATCACGACCATTTTCTTCCTCTTCCCGGGCTCTCCTAACCCGGCGCCCAGTGACATGAACTACGCCATCGCTGTGTTTGGCGTTATGCTGGTGATTGCCATTGCCTTTTGGTTTATTCAAGGTAGTCGCACTTATCTGCAAACAGAAGACGCTATTGCTCAGATGGTCTATGCTCAGCACTTGGAGGACTCAGGAAACCCTGCGCCTGCTCAAGAGGTCCCCGTTGGCTTCAAGTAGTGGCTCATCTCTTGTTGAGAAATGGCCTAGCTCTTTGATGCAACATTGTATATACTAGTACATGTTAATGCGTTTATTTGCTTTCAAAATTTTATTTATATGCTAGATTCAAATCGCACCCGTAATTTACCACACTGTGTTTGTCCAGGACATCATTCGTAGCAGTACTTATGAACATAAGTAATTATCCCGTACGTCCACAAGCGAAACCACTACCACGAAGTTCCGTTTACAGCAGTCTGTCTGGGAAACTCTTCAGATATTCAATTGATGAGGATGTCTTAAAGCGATGTCGGATGCATGAAATATTGGCACAACTGGTGAACATGTTAAGTTTGAAACCTGCAGACCTGCCAGTACCGCCGGAGTCCGTCACAACAGTTTCTACGAAAATTCTACAACGACATGTCTCGCAGACACCGACGGAGACCACAGATATACAGCACTAACATTGAATAAACATGAACCGAGCAAGGCACGATTGCCAATGAACGACTACATTCTGATCAATTTTATCTGATATCCACACATATCACAAAGCCAAGACATCAACGACCCTCGCTCGACCCACTTGATAATATTAATCCCAGCCACTGGCAAGGACGGACATCGGACTCTCCGTTTCAATGCACGAGGCATCAACTTTACTAGCAGTCTGTCGCATGCCTCCGGTTAATTGGAGATGGCCATATCTCCTCCGGAAATGATTGTTGTGCAAATGTAACCTGCTTGCTCTCTAGACTATCGGATCGATTCTGCGCCTCTTGGCAGGGGTTAATACATAGTCACACTGCACCTTGAAAATTCCACCGAATCTGCATCTTGCAGGAAACAATTCGACTTTACAAGCCGTCCATTATGTGCAACTCATTATAGTCTTCTTCTCTGACAAAATCCCCAGATATTTTTCCACTCCCAAGCTCGTCATTGACATTTATCTCCTGCCCCTCGCGTTATTCCCGTCTCAAACAAGTGGGTCTCTCCCCTGCAGATCGGAGAGTGGCGTGAGTCGCGTCGTGGTCAGGGTCAACAGTTGCCAAGGTGAAGGGAGGATACCTCCCACATCACGGGCTATCCTTCATCTGTCGTCATTTCATCATGTCGGCAGCTCGCGAGAGGGGAAGTCGTGTCGATATGTGACCTTGCGGCATCTTGCAGAAAGCGTAGAACTGTTTTGATAGCACACAGCGTACTTGACTGGTTGGTTCCTGGATCGTTGCCGACGGACCTCCGGCTTCCTGGATCCACTGAGGAGCAGTGGAACTTTTAAGCAAGGCCAAGAGAGTGGTGAACAGCCCGAGGGCGTAATTTATTAGCTTGGTAGAATAGACGGATTGCTTCTTTGCACCACCCATCCACATTCTTGCACCGGCGCTCATTCTCCCTTCCAATGCAACCATAATAAATAAAACCTTCACGACCCCCTCTACCCTGCTTCTCGCCCATTCCAGCCCATTGCCCAGTATTTATACTTTGGCATCTGCATCTTTTATGCAGAGTTAGGTTGGGAGTTGAGAGTGAGTGCATCTGTCATACGGTCCCTATAGCTACTAGTTATGCTTGCTTCGCTTTTAAACAGCGGCGCTTTGTCGCTTGCAGTTATCTCCCTTCTTGCATCTACTGCCGCGGCTGATGTATTCGAGAGTTTGCCCGGTGTGCCAGAGGGTATGTTTGCTTTTATTTGCTCCAGAATCATCCCTATGTAAACAATCCTTGGAAGCCGAGGCTAATTAGAATCTTTACTGTAGGATGGCGCTACAGTCGCACCCCCAGTGGGAAACAACCTCTCAAGCTTAATCTTGCTCTAACCCAAGAAGGTCTCCAGGGATTCGAAAATGCTCTCATGGACATGTCGACGCCTGGTCACCCAGACTACGGCAAACATTTCCAAACGCACGATGAGATGAAACGCATGCTGCAGCCCAGCGATCAATCCGTGAAGACTGTTCGCAATTGGCTCGAGGAAGCCGGTGTCAAAGATATTCAACATGATGCCGATTGGCTCACCATCCATACCACTGTCGAGAAAGCAAATGATCTCTTGGATGCAAACTTCCAATATTACGTTAACCGTAACCAGCATGTTGAGCGTCTACGAACCCTCGAGTACTCTCTTCCAAAGGAGGTCATTCCTCATGTGAATCTGGTTTCTCCGACAACGCGTTTCGGTCAGATCAGGCCCAATCGTGCTACTATTCACAGCAAGTCGCGTGTTGCCGATGAAGAGTTCAAGGCGGCTGTCCATTCATCCTCTGATAGCTGTAATACCGCAATCACCCCCGAGTGTCTGAAGAGTATCTACAACGTTGGTGACTATAAGCCGCAGTCCGACAATGGAAACAGCGTTGCTTTCGCTAGCTACCTGGAGCAATATGCCCGGTATAAAGATCTTGCTCTTTTTGAAGAAGATCTCGCACCGTATGCCAAGGGACAGAACTTCACTGTCATTGAGTTCCACGGTGGTCTCAATGACCAGAACTCGCAATCTGACAGCAGCGAGGCCAATCTGGACTTGCAGACCATCGTCGGAATCAGCTCTCCTGTTCCTGTCACCGAATTTAGCACTGGTGGCCGTGGCCAACTGGTTCCTGATCTGGATCAGCCTGACCCTAACAACAATAACAATGAGCCATACCTGGAGTTCCTTCAAAACGTCGTGAAGATGAGCCATGATGAACTCCCAGCGGTCATCTCGACTTCATATGGCGAGGATGAGCAGGTAAATTACTCCCAATCGATATTCCTAGATGTGACACAAGCTAATTTCCCTCCCAGAGCGTTCCCGAAAAGTACGCCCGCTCTGTTTGCAATCTTTATGCCCAACTCGGTAGCCGTGGTGTTTCAATCATCTTCTCTTCCGGAGACTCTGGAGTTGGCGCAGCCTGCCAGACTAACGATGGACGTAATGCCACCCACTTCCCTCCTCAATTCCCTGCCTCGTGTCCTTGGGTGACATCGGTCGGTGCCACCACTCATACATCCCCTGAGAAGGCCGTTTATTTCTCATCCGGAGGTTTCTCCGATCTGTGGGAACGACCTAAGTGGCAGGAGGAGGCCGTCAGCAAATACCTCGAAAACCTTGGTAACAAGTGGTCTGGCCTGTTCAACGCCAAGGGTCGCGCATTCCCAGATGTCTCTGCACAAGGCCAAAACTTTGCCATCTACGAGAAGGGACAACTCACTCGAGTGGATGGAACCTCGGCTTCGGCGCCTGCATTTGCTGGCGTGATCGCATTGGTGAACGATGCCCGGATTCAGGCTAACCAACCCACTCTGGGATTCCTTAACCCCTGGCTCTATTCGGAGGCATCTTCGGTCTTGAATGATATCACAACTGGTGGAAGTACCGGCTGTGATGGAAATGGTCGTTTCAGTGGTCCGCAGAACGGTGGTCCCGTTGTCCCTTATGCTAGCTGGAATGCCACAGATGGATGGGACCCCGTGAGTGGTCTGGGAACACCTAACTTCGCCAAGATGGTGAAGAATATCGTGAAGAGCTCCTAATTAGCATTGCATTATCATCCCATCTCCCCGTCAATCTGCCATGATGTTTTATCAAGGAGTGCACATAGATTGTGTTGACCATATTCGAATGCATAATGACTGGATGTTTGTCTGTCTTGAAGATATTCCAATGTAAAATCGCTTTCACAAACGTCGTAGTGTTGCCCAGTGAAACTTTTGTAGTGACTCCTGGTTAGTCGTGGCATCCAAAATCCATCATCCATGGATGATACCACGTCTCCAGGTGCTAAAATGATGAAGTCGGATCTGTGAGCATTCAATAGTTGGTGATGATCCGACGCATCCCAATGATCATATATGCATCCGATGCAAGTCCCCTATAAGAGCAAAAAGGAGCAAACAAATAAGGAGTCAAGCAAAGCCCACGTTATAATCAATCAGCCAAAATGCCAAGAGACTCAAGTCAAACTTCAATAGTTGGCATCTCTATGTATCATAGTGTGTGTATGCAATACTTGGCGTACAAAAGTCTGAAATCCCAAAAAAGAAGCCTTCAACCGTGCGCAATCACCGATATTCATGTGTATGATATGTAGATCAAACACCCCACCCGAGCACACACTGATATAGCACGAGTTTCTAAATGAATCATCATTCTCTATCAATCGCAGAGAAGCTCAATTAGGACTACCCCCGAGACATCAAGGATGATCGGGGATGGATATCTAATAGTTTCTTCTCATGCAGTAACTATCCTACTTCCAACCATGGATGAAGAGGACAATTCAATAAAGTGAACCCACTTGGTTGTGCTATAGTATGTATCATAGTGGATGGGGCGGCAATTCGTGGAAGGCTGATCATCGACGCTAGACGATTCTTCGGGACAATAGCTCTGCACGACTCGTCTCATTATTTCCATGAAACCCCTTTGACTTTTTTCTCATTGTCTTTCTTTCCTTGATTTTCGCCTCCGTTGTGGGGGTCTTTTCGCTAGTGAACTTTATTGCCAGTGGACAAATGGAGGTATTCGAGGGCCATGCGCATATGCCAACACAATTGACGGTCTTATTTGGTGGTTAATGAGGTGTCAAAGAAAGTCAGCTTGTTTTAATTTATCACGTGTGTCTTTATATTGATCCTTGGGCTTGTTCTTGGTACGATTTGTGGATTAATTTGATGGTGACTAGTGATGGGTCTTCAAGGGGGCGAGGCTCCATTTATTTCCTATTTAAACGAAGATGTTGTAATGCACGACACAGCCCACACGCCTTAAGCGACTCACGTGTTAAGGAAGAACCCCGCAGATCTTTGATTCCAATGATCGAGAACGAACGATCTTGTTTGTCAACTCACAGAATTCTATCATGACCTTGACAGTTGCGGTAGCTGGCGCGACGGGTCGCGTCGGAACAACCATTGTTGAGCAGATTCAACATGAGAATAAGTTCTCGGTGATTGCATTGACTCGAAGCGTATGTGCCAATCAAGGCAGTCCACATCGTCGATAAGACATTGATTGACGGTTGATTAAAGGAACATGTCGATTCGCCTCTCAGCGGCGTTCCATATGTGCAAATAGACTATGACAATATCCCGGCACTTGCGGAGCAATTGGAACACCATGATGTACAGACGGTTATATGTACCATCGGAATGCTAGGAGATGATTGTTCTGAAGCGCAGCTCAATTTAATCAAAGCTGCTGATCGGGCACGCACTGTCCAACGGTTCATTACAAGCGAATTCGGTTATATGACGCGTGCTGAGTATTGCTTCCGAACCAAACGGAACATTCGTGTTTCTCCAACTAATCACCTACTTTTAGGAGGAAAGACGTAGATCCAGGAGTTGACTGGTTCTTGACAGCTGCAGATTTCTTAAAGAATAGCAATTTGCAATATACTCGACCAGTTTGTGGAGCTTTCATGGATTTCATGGGAACTCCACGCGTACGATCGAATATTACACCAAACACCATCGCTATTGATTGTTACAAACGCGAGGCATGCATTCCAGGGGATGGAAGTGCCAAAATAACGATGATTTATAGCTATGATGCTGCGACATTGATTGCGAAATTACTCGAGCTCGACGAATGGACCGAGTTCAGCTTTTGTAATGGAGAAGACACTACGCTCGGCCAGGCTCTTAAGGATGCGGAGGAAGTCCTCGGTAAGCGTGGCTTATAGCATGGTGATATTCAATTCTCTAACTTTCACTTAGGTGAAAAATTCGAAGTAACCTACGTTCAAGCAGAAGATATCGCGAGTGGGAATTTTCCCACAATGAATATCCTCGAGGGCAGCGGGATTCAACCACAAGAACAGCGCGACTATGCTGTTTTCGGTTACGAAATGTATCTTGCTGGAGGTTTCAATTTACCCACTGAAGGCCGTTTGGGAGACAAATTCCCGGGCTTTAAACCAAGGACGGTCCGGCAATTTCTGGAAATGGTTTGGAAGCAGTAGGGTCACAGGTGGTGATGGTCCGCGAGTACACTTGTGAAACCTGGCTCAGGGTGTGCTACTCTACTATTCTTTGCGACATCACGTTTATTCCTATTCTCGTATTTACTTTTCTTTTCTATTTATATTGAGACGGAGGCTCAAGCATATACCATTCCTCTGATGCCATTGATTTTGAGCAACCAAGTGTCGATTCCATGAAGCAACGGAATGCATCATAAACCAGCTCCTACAAGTAACCCCAAAAAGTCATTATCTAATATACTTTGTATGAGAGCTATGCACAATTTCACTTTTTTTTCTTGAATGTGTTTTCCGATAGTGATTGAGATAAGAGTCTGTGTTTTGTATGATCCTATCACACAAAATATTGTTGGAATTGATGTAGAAACTTTGGATAGAGAATATAGTTATACATTTATTCTTCCCAACATAACAAGTTTCAATATCTTTTAGAGTCCCATGACCCAGGTTGCTCAAACGAATCCTCAATCTAATGTGGCAAAAGGCGGCAATTAGGCTAAGAAGGTGGGAAACAAGTCGGGGAAATGAACGCTGGTATATCGTTTTTAAATTATTCTCCGTGGCCAACCATGTATGTTGGCGACTCATGGAATATATGAATCCTCTATAGATCAACTAGTTCATCAATACTGTAATGACAATCCAAATTACCCTCATTTGCTTCATACACTTTCTTCTCAATAAAAGTGCCCATGTTGACACGCTCTTCTGCGGTTATTAGACCTAGTCGATCCTCCAACACTGTAAATTGACCAAAAACCTCTCATCAATGAATTTCTAATAGATCTCATCAAAAATAGTACTTTGTCGTGAAGCAAGGCAAATCCAAAACAGTCCAATCTCCAATGAATTCTCCATAGCGATCGATAGACGCTGGGAATGTACCAAGAATTCGTCCCTGATTTTTACTATTCGGGTGCCAGTCCATTTTTGTTCGTGTACCAGCTCCAGCGATTTGAATTATCAACAGCTGGGGTGATCATCAGAAAGGATGAGGTGATGCACACCTAGACAGTCTATAATCGAGGAGACTAGACTCCCCTCCCACGAAAGTTCGTCTTGCAGGCAGACTAGACTGCGGCACGAACCGCTGAAACCGCGGTCAACCTAAAATCTAACCAAAGGCGCAGTGGTTTTGGCCATGATATCAAGATCACACAATCTTGCGGTTAGACCTTGGTCTTGATAAGGCCTGGGCACCCGCTCATGAGCTGCTTTTATGAGCGGGTTGAGCATGCTCGTGAGCCGCTTATTATCCAGATCTATTCAAGACCAAATCCAAAATCGTGCCGCAATCTGGTAGTGTGTAGTTGGCTGACGATGAACTTTCGAAGGAATACACCTACTTGACGACAAAGAATTGGTGTTAGTGATAAATGAGATTGAAATGATAATATTGGCTAACGAGTATCATGCAAATTGCCCTTCTCTCCAGAGATAAGGGCGTAGATATTTTTCTGCAAAATTGTTGGCGTTGAACGCTTCATCTACGACGAACCTGATGTATAGATGAATACACCTTCACGTGTACCGACAAGTAGCGCAGAAAAAGTGTGGACGAGCTCTCTCGTCATCAAAGACCCCCATACAAGCATTTATGTAATTTCCAACCTCGCCACACTCGCAGCATGTCCAACCTTCAAGCTTGAGGTTATTGAGGTAGCAGCATTCGTCCCCACAGAGACTTGGATCCAAGACTCGTGGGATCATATTATTTGTCAATTAAAGTCGTCACTGAGAGCCAGCACAAAATAATTACCTACCTAGGTGTTTATTTTCATTTCACAATTGTTTTATGGATCCCCAGCAAGCTCAGATTTAGATCTTTATATAGGTATATAAAGATCTAAATCTTTCGGACTTGCCGATAGGTATCGGCAAGCCCGCACTGTATCATCTTTGTCCTATTCGTCTCCTCTGGGTACGCCTAAGCGCCAGCATTGTGGACAATGATGACGAAAGCAATGACCAGAGGGCGGTAACTAAATTTTATGCCGCACGAAAACAGTCGATGAAAAAGTCCAGATGATAACCCTGTATGCTATGCGGCAGGAAATAGCCCTATTTCCTGACTTTTTTGCCAAACCCTGCTAGTACACCCCAAGGATTCAGGCACAGTTCATATTGAACTTCATCATCAAGCAATATCGTGGATTTCAAACACAACTAGTCAAATACCCTCAATCCCACAAAGTCCGCTCCATAACTTTGAACAACATCATCCCCCGAATCATTCCCAATAACCACAACATTCGTGCCATTCTTCCAACCTGCAACCAAGATACCCAATGTCGAAGTATCCCACCATCCCTTTCCAGGCCCAAATAATTCGCTATGTTTTCCCGACAGTGGGACCTCGAGTCGAACAGGGCGCTCGTCATTGACGGAGATGGTGATATTACGGGAGTTAGAGCCTAGATCCCAGGAAGTGGAGAATGCGATGTCGTTGTTTGTGAAGTCGATTTCAACGTACTTGGATGTGGATTCACTCTCGGAATTCCCAGGAATGGTAGCTTGAATGGACGTTGATGCTTTGTTCGATGCGTTGAGATATGAGAGCTTTGAGCCAGTAGGTTTGCAGAATCCCGAGTCACAATTTTCCAGCTTCGATGACCCAGAAGGCTTGAAGCTCCTGCAAGGGTAGTATTTTCCCTGTGGACTATTGATTTGAATCGACTTGATATGAATGGATGATTCAATGTGAACGGTGTTGTTTGCTCCAGCATGAAGTGTGAGTTTTGAGGAAACAGAATTCCGAGAAGCTGGAACTGAGATGCTGTGGACGTTGCTATTCATGGAACTCTTTATTTTGAGGCTTGTTTTCTTCGATGCAATATCGAAATTGATGATGATCCCATGTTGCTCGCTTGTGGTATTTGCGTATATCGATTCAAACGTATAAGTATTCCTGCGGTCGTTAGTAAACAAGCACCACCTGTAAACCTATTCGACATACCCATTGGAATTTGCAAAATCCAGGCTTTTGTACAATCCAGCGGCGACCGTGTCTTGAAGTTCTAGTAACATCACCCCGTGCGGGTCGACAGTAGAAGTATAGGATGTTTTCACGTCCTTGGAAACCCTTTCCGCCCAAATATCTTTCACCTGGCCAGCATATTGGAGACCAATATCCGGTAGGTTCAAAGTCAGTTCTCGAGCATTGTCCGCCCAGTTTATAACCGCGGCAACAGTTCGACCGTTGGAAAGTGGACCACTCCAGACTTCGTACTGCTCCTCCGTCCAACGTCGCTTCAAATCAGCACTCTTGCCAAGGGAATCTTGGTTGAACCCAATAACATCTTGATTGGACAAAATTGCCAGAGAATCCTTGTTTATAGACGTCGACTCGTCATTCAACGCGGCGCCAATGACGAGGGGACTTTTCAAGATAGCCCATAGAGAGAAGTGAGTTTGCTCCTCGGGGATTGTCAGAACATCATTTCCGACTTCCAACATATCGAGATCAGGCCATTGACCAGGAGCTGCGAAGGAACTGTGAGGAACTGCTTGGTTGAGTGTACGCCAAATCGCCCGCCAGGCTGGAATGATGTCGTTGCCGATGCGCCATGTATTGCCAAGATCCGGTGCCCACAAAGCTGGGAAATCAATTCCCCATTCGCAAATCTGGAATAGAACAGCTCGTTTCTGTGTGGCGAGAGCCTTGGTCATGTTGGCGAAGCGGGGTTTAGGGGATGTGCTTGGGGCATAGTTGACATTTGGATAGCCGGTGGCTTCATCCGAGAAGCAGTTGTCATCTGGAGAGAGTGAGATGATGAGACTGGAGCATACTAGTGTCTGAATAGATATGGAAGACTTACATTTCAAAGCGTCAATCTTCCAAGAGACAAACATTGCCGCATCCTGAGCCTCGTGGTCTAGGAATGTTAGTTCATGCAGGAGGGATGCATCCAGAGGCTACACGTACATAAACTGCCGGCCTGTTCAATCTGGGTCTGACACGAGCGAATCCCAGCATCTTCATATACTCCGAAAAGAAGACCAAGACCATGAATGTACTCTCCGATCGCAGGGAATCCACTCGGGAAATTTGTTTCATTCCATGTCAAGGAGCCATTGACACGATCGGGGATTGTCCAACCGCAGTCGATAGTTACATATCGATAGCCAACTTTATCCAGGCCGAGATCAACGAGGGCTTTGGCATTCGATTTGACGATTGTTTCATTGGGAGAACAGGCGTAATGGTTGTATGAATTCCAACTGGGACTAGTCAGACAGATCTGGCACGATGATGAGTGTAGAATAATAAGTGGACATACCCCATGGGTGGTGTTTTGGCTAGGCCATTGTCAATTCTTGACCTCAAGGCAGCTCCTCGTGCCAATTCGAGCAGAAAAATGTGAATAAATGTCCAATTCAAATGCATCTTCCTTGATTGCTTTATTCTACTCTCAGGATCACCATCCGCATTCGCCCATCTCCATGATATTTACCATTTTATAGGCAACCTCGGTTAAATCCCCACAGGGAAAATCCCAGAGTTATTTTTGCGGGGTAGAAGAAAGATTCTAAACATTGAAATCCACCAAAGATATTGAAGAACTCGGAAATTTACCCAAAGGGGAGTCTGCATGTCACTCTAACTTCGCGCGACGATCCTCGTCGATCAGAACATCTCGAACTTTTTCATTCGCGCACATCGAAGCTATGGTGGACCCGTTCTGAAGAATGTTGAAGACTTCAAAAAAAAGATGGATGAAGTGATATGCAAAATTAGAATTAAGATGCTGTTAATGCTATCGCTATTGGTACAGAAGAAACAATACTCCTCTCGGAAAGTTGAAGCAGACAGTAAGAGTAAATCAAACATTTATGTCCATGCACCACGTATCTTTTCCGGGTTCATCAATTACCATTCTCCGTCCCTGCGGTCCTCTGGTTGTCATAATTGCCGTATCCATACCGCAGTAATGTGTGTTCGTTTTGGAGTCATAACTTAGGCGACAACACCAACGAGGGCAGAGCAGAAGAGCATGGCGACGAGTCCAAGACCGGTCTTGGAGATGGGTTGGTTGAGCACGGCAGCGTTGGTCTCGGTAGAAGTGCCAGTGGAAGAGGTTGAAGTGCCGGTCGATGTGCCAGTCTCCTTGGTGGTGGTGGCTTCAGCTGTAGCAGTGGCATTCTGCTTGCCATGACCACAGAAGATCTGGTTGTTTCCGCTCTTCTCGGTCAAACAGTCGGTCAACTCTTGCTTGGTTTGTCCTTGGGCAAGACAGTAGATGTTGCAGTCGTCGTTGTACTTGACAGGGCTGTTTCCCTTACAGCAGGTATCGAAAACCTTGGTGATATTACCGCTGATCTGACCGGCACAGGCAACATCGTCGACAGGAATCTGCCAAGAGGGAGTGCAGGAGGCTGCGGCGGCGGAGGAAGTGGTAGTGACGGACATTATGGTAGCGAAGTTATTGTGAAAAAATTGGATTCCACGGATTTAGAGGAGGAGCAGGATAGTAGAGTCAAAGCTAACAGAAAAGGAGAAGTCAGATAAAACTGGGAAAAAAGCAAGGCTGTAATATAAAGCAAACGAAAGCCAAGAAACGGGGGTGAGACAGGGCAAGGAATGTGTCAGACGCAGCCCAACCAGGCCGCAGCTTGTGGGGATTGCCTCCACTAATTTGCTATATTTAAGGCACACTAGGGCTGAAAGGGTTCGTGTAAGATCGAATGATCTCTTTTATTGCCTAATCGTCAAAAATGGGGCATGACTACGGAGTATCGTTGAGTCCCGATCCATATTCAATATAATGCACATTTCGATATGAGAGAGAAATGCAACTGGAGTAACAGCAAAAAGAGCAGTAAAAATATGATCCATCATACTTCAATGTGATTAGTTTCCTGCACCCAAAATATAGTTTCTTCGTCACATGGGGAACACAAGTAGACCTTGAATGAACTAATGAAATGCCTCGAGACGGCCGATCGGCGTATAACTTCGGCGCGACTACCGACTGTTGATCGGCGATATTCGATGTATTCCATGTACAAAGTCCTTAAGCGATGGTGGGCATTGGCAAACATAAAAGACTGGTGTCTTTCGTTCAACACCTTGCTGAATCAAGATTTGCTAGCACTATGTACTTATCTGCACTGCGTATAAACCCATTTACTCTTTCGTTTCAACAAACTTCTCAGTGCCAGTCATAGTATCAATCTGCTTCTCGCTTTCCGAACTTTCCATACCAACTAACGCCAGCAGGCCGATTTCACTCTCAATGCGATGTTTACGCTCGGCATCAGCGGCGGCCATGCCGGCTGAACCGAAAAGTTCATCCATCTCCTCCAATGTACGACCTTTCGTTTCGGGGACAAGAAATATGACGTAGAGAATACCAATGGCGGTTACACAGCCGAAAAAGATGAAGGCTCCTAGCGTAGATGCTGCAAGGAAGGGGGAAGTAGCGGTCGCAACGGCAAAATTCATCAACTATGGCCGAGTTAGAAGATCCGGGGCTTCCGAGTTGATGCGGGATTTGGATTTGACTTGATACTCACCCAATTACTGCTACCCCCAAGACTTACTCCCTTGGCTCGCATACTCAAGGGGAAGACTTCAGATACGACGATCCATGCAACAGGTCCTGGTCACGTTAGTCCGAATTCTGATATATAACTTGAAGATTTGAAGCAGGGTAACGTAGGTGGCACTAACCCCATGAGTAGGCAAAGTTGATGACGAAAATCCAGATAAAAACAATTGCGGTCCATCCAGCTGCCCTGTTATCGCCAAATTCACCCTGGTATCGACCGATGATGCCAGCGACGATGAAATGGCAGATAGCCATTCCAGCTGCACCGGCGATCAAGATCTTCTTACGACCAACCTGATCTACCCACATGACAGCAGGGATGGTGAAAAGGAATTCAACAATACCGACGACACCTGTAGCTAATAGAGAGGTCGTGTTGCCGGGTAGCTCCATGTTAGCGAAGATGAAGGGCCTAGAGGTGACGTTGGTGAGCATTGATACTGAAGTAAGTAAATACTGAGAAAACTAACGCATAGTAGTTGATAGCATTAATACCGTTCCACTGCTGGAATACCATGATCATGCACTAATAGATTGTCAGTATTTTCACAAGAAGTGGAATGTCAGACGGGATTATCTCATACAGCAACAGTCGTACGCTTAAAAAGCGAGGGATTCGTTACAAGTGATGCATAGTCAGCCAATCCCATTTTGAACCGACTCGAGAATGAACCATCTAGCCATTGAGGATACTTTTCGGCTTGGACCTCCTTCTCAAAAGTATGGAGACTCTTCATCTCGAGGAACTCGATTCGCACCAGAAGATCATCGACTGAGGCATTCCGCAGACGAGCGAGAGTCTGTAAGCACTCCTCCTCGCGTCCAGTATTCATCAAATGACGTGGTGACTGAGGCATGAAAAGCATCATTCCGGCTGCCAGAATGAGAGCAGGAAGAATCTGGATGCAAACTGGTACCAACCATGCTGCATCAGATTGTGTCGCGCCGGTGCCGCCGATGTAGTTCGTACCATAGCCGATCTGGAGCGAGTAGATAATCAGCATTAATGGTTCAAACGGGACGAACAGTATAGTTTCAAGCTTACCCAGAAGGAAACCATGATACCAAAGGTGATAGCTAATTGTTGGACTGCGACGAGTGATCCGCGAATCTCTGGTGGAGCCTAGACTTCTTCAGCGAATATGCTCAGAATCTCAGCTTCAATATTGTCGCAGCTTACCAATTCAGCATTATACAATGGCACAATCATACTCAGACTTCCAACACCCAAACCAGTAACGAACCGGCCAGCAAAAACAAAGTCTTTGTTCTGCGTGCAAGCTTGGACAATGACACCAACGCAGAAGACAACAACCGCAATCAGAACAGTGAGTCGACGACCCACAGCATCGGCCAGGTATCCATTGAACAGTGTTCCAATCCAAGCACCCAGCTCTAGAATTGAAGTCAAGATACCCTGTTCAATACCAGTACCTTTGGCATATCCGTCTGTTGCCTCGACAAAAGCGTGCATTGTCAGAATCTGAGCAAACATTCCTTGATTATATCCATACACCAGTCCACCCAGTGACGCGAATAACCCGATCGCCGAGGTTTTCTTGTTACTGATGAGACCCATAATTCCTCCTTTACCAGCGAGTTCAGCTCGCTTGGCCGAGACGGCTGTCTCTCCAGCGATAGGAGGTGCCATGGTTGAAAGGCTTCACCGCGCAAAAGTAGAAAATTGAGAGTAGAAACAGTTCAAAGTACTTTCGAACGTCTTTTCCCTCGAAATTCCAGGGATCAACACTTCTTTTATTCAGCGGTCGGTTCTTCTCTGGGTAATTACCCCGGGACTTTATCCCCATGGGGGCCAATCCCTCTTCTAGACCAAGCTTCCCCTGCTCACCCCACTGCGAGCCGACGCGCCGCGTGTTCCGGAGAGGAGTGATGCAAATGACCGGGTCGGTTGTAGATAGTACAAGATGTGGAGGTGCCGTCAGTGGCTGCGGGTGGGCTTAGACTCTGGCGTTGCTTGTCAATTGGCTCTATATTAACAGGATTTACCCGGGTCAGCGACGAACCTTGGATAAATGCAAGATACTACGATGAATATCGTACAATTATTCTACAATCTTAAGATATTGAGGCTGAAGTTGGCCATCCTGTAAGGGAAATCACCTTGTATCTGTATGCTCTGTGAGTTGCATTACTGTGATATCCCCCAATCACATCCCCAACGCAGATATCAGCTTCCAATCCCCCTTTTTGCTGTCAAAAGTCCCGAGATGGCATCATCGGTCTCATTCGGCCAAAGTGAGATTGTGACTTGGAATCGAGAGGGGGCTTGCTTGTGTGTAATTGGTGCTTCTTGACGGGTCCCACTTGAATTGTGGACTTCATCCCTGGGGATACCCCGTTCCCCCGTGTGGAGAGAGCTGTGAAAAGATCGAATCAGTTACTGGAGGATAGATTCATCTTTAGAATGGTAGAGTAAGGCGTTGGCAAGGAAAAAGTCAGCTATCATAATATGAATTTATAAAAGAGACTTCTTCTGCGATCTATGTGCTAAAACACCCCAAGCAACACCAAGGCTTCGATTCTGCAATGCTTTGACTCGTTTCATTCCCCGCCGAGCAATCCCCACACACCGCATCTATCTGGTCCGGCTGAATTGTAACTAAACTGATCAATTTAGCCTGAACATCCAGTCTGCCCATTCCCAAGCCTCTCCCGCTGTCGCGCAAATCGGCTTCGAGCGGAGGATGTCAACGGGATGAGCACCGGCAATCTCGGGTATTGTGCAAGCAGAAGGTGTTCAAAGAGAAGTGAGTTAAAGGGGCTAAATTGAGCCAAGGGGCTTTTGTGCCATGTAGTCAAGTCACTTTGATGTAGATGGACCACCTCGGTTGTTCATCGGGAATAGATCAGGCTCTCTGGCAGGATATCATGCTTCTTGTCGAACCGTATGGTTCGGGAATGGTTGCCTTATGTCTTTGCCGGGAATCACTTAGTATAGTCGGAGGAAGTTACAACTTAATTGAATAAACGTGAGGTGATGCTGAAGAAAGGACAATTTCGAAAATTCGATGTCTTTTCTCGGCCCGCCCGATCTGGCAATCCCGAGGACAACACTGCATAAAATATACCTTTACTTTTGAATGTATAGGTATACAAGAACTGCAAATATTCATAACTACAAATTAGGGATCGACAGTAGAATGATTCCAATCATTCTACTAGTATAACGCTGAACATAACCTTATGTTCAGCGTTATACTATACATACGGAGTAAGATCCATTTCGCCTGATCAATTCCCTATTCCGCTGCCTACCTATCTATTGGATAAAGTCAGATGCATGAAAGAAGCTATGAAACTGCCCAAGATCATTAATTACCATAGTCAGTTAACTTATTTGTATTGTTGCTCTGTTTACATCTTTATTCTTGTCTTTCTGAAGTCATAGGATTGAGGCAATGAAGCTCACTCCCGATGATTGCCAGGATTCTTTGTTCTCGTCATTGTCTGACTTGCTCCATTGTGAGCTTGCAATGAACAATGTACTCCCTGTCCACTTGATAATCCAATTTGAAACAACTGACCATATCTTTGACGTGTAGTATGAATGCTGTTCATATAATGGAATGCATTCTCCTTCTCAAATGCTAGTCTATTCCAAATATCATCACACTATCAATGCCATTGTCTATCGTTCCAAGCAAAAGATCACAAAGACATTTGTATTTATTCGAATTTAACTCACAAGGCGCTAAATTTAGAAGAGCTTCATTGAAGGACTTTGACTCGACTCGGGTAGACATTCATGAAGACAAGTTCGGACTACCATTAAAAACCTATATATTTGCATGATTGATCCTACCAAGTCCTTTGAGTCTGTCCAGGGCACAACATCAATGAGGCTTGCGGGACAATCGAAGAGGTTCTTTTCAGTATGCCAGGCCTCATCACCGGCTATCTATCCGGCCCATCCCGAAGTCAGCGTGCTCGACGCCGTGCCAGACAACATCAACAATCTTCCATTGCCGAGGGCAGTCAGAATGTCTTAGAGACAGATGAATATGAACCTGAAGATCCTTACCTTGCGTTTTACAGTACCTTGCAAGTGATCAGTGATTTCTCCAATTCCTACGCATCTCCCTCAATACCTGAACACCATGTTCGTTTTGTGCCTTTCCGTCGGCCTCCTGCAACCCCATGGATTATTTCAAACCTCGATTCAAAAGCGGCTTATGAGGAAATGATTGGAAATGATTCCACCTCATCTTGTTCTGTTTGCCTTGAAGTTTTTACAATAGGTGTTGGAGTGAGTGTCCTATCTTGTAAGCATATCTTCCACACTACCTGTGTTAGACGTTGGATATGTGAATCTAATAGTTGTCCTACTTGTCGAGAAGGTCGAGCAGTGGCCAGAGGTAGTATCGGTTGTCGTTGTGGCTATCATGAAGCTCGCTTTTAGATATTCTTTGCGTAAGAAGAATTGCATATTGGGGTTGATGAGGCCAATGTCCCTTGTTAGAGATGGTGTCAATACTACCTGAGTCTGTATGAGAATAAATCGATCGACCTGCACCATAATAATATGAAGTACACTTATATTATGTTAGAGTTCTGAATAGTTTTTATAATTAGTATTCATATATTCTTATCTCATCTTAAATTGCGATGGAATACGATCGTGCTTTGCTACTCAGTCTTTGATTATAAGCAAAGCTATCCACCAGTAAACAATAGATAAGTATGTTTTCTCCAAGCAATTATCCAACGAGATACTACAATCTCATCAGTACGGACTTCCATAATTCTCTTTATTTCTGCTACAGACGCCAACTAACTGCATCAATAACACCAAGAGATCCTCGCCACCATTCCGAAGCACATTCCTTCGTATATCTCCTACTATTCCTGCAACTCCCTTTGTAACATCTGTCTAGCTTGGATATCTCTCTTCTCCATTTCCCCATTGAACCATCCCGGCAGAATTCGTAGGGAATTTGCATGGTCAATTGCAAAAGATGGATCCTCCCATCCATTTGATCGACACATTTCAATCGCGCGACGAAGTAAGGATCTGCCGATTCCGATATGACGATATGACTGTTTCACTGTCCATGCGCGAATCAAGGGAGCTTTCTTACTATCTTCTTTTGAATCTGATAGTGGTACGCGAAGGAGCAAGGTGCCAACCGTGATGTCCTCCCACTTTGTTATCAAGACTATTCCATGGAAGTTGGTAACCGAGTCTTCTCTTGTCTCGTATATTGATTTTGGAACCCGATCTGGGCTTGTCGCATCTGATGATGAGCTCTCCCGTAAGGCCCACTTCCACTCCCAGTTCAGTTTCTCCGCAATGTCAAGGTATCTCGCTGTCAAATATTCGACAGTCCTCAGGGCTCCTGCTAGTACTGAGACACAGCTGAAAGCCCACGATACCCAATCCACGCCCCCATTTACCAACCAGAGAGACAGAGCAGATATGATAAAGATTAGGCCGGAGAAGAAGGGCAGGCTGTGGATGATGCCGCGGCTGGCGATCTGGCGTTGCTCGGCAATGGAGTCGGCAATGAGGCGGAGACAGCAGGTGAGGTCTGAAGTTGTGGTGGCGATATATTCTTCATATTCTTCTTCCTCGATGAAGGCATTTTGGGTGACACTTTTGGGGATGTCAGTCTCGGAGTGGGAGGTTGAGCTAGTGTTGTTGAGTGATGTGTTTGTGTTTGTTGTGGTTGGAGAAATAAGAGGAGAAGGCGAGGGCGAGGGTGAGGTGGACGAAGAGAAAGAAGAAGAAGAAGAAGAACTCCAGCGGGAGTCAAGTGATTCAATCAAATCCATTTATCGCAAGGGAATGCAATCAATTTAGCAGATGTTGATAAATGCTGAGAATATCAAGGAAGAGTTGGAGATGTCCAGTTGGAGGTGTATAGGCTGACATCAGATCAAGAGAGATCCATGGTTCATAGATAAAATTAATAAATAACAATGACAAATTCAAGAAGACGAAGTATAAGTATTAAGAATGAACAAAATAAATACAAATGTGTGGTTTAATTGCAGAGTTTCATTAGTGCAACCATGCCAAAAGTAAGCAACAAAATGGTTTAAACTCGGCAGTCAAGCATCGCGCTGGCGTAAGAATAAAATAAAATAGAATCAAGGTTGTTCAACAGCAACATCTTCAGCATATCCCGTGTATTGTCAGCCATTATCACATCACATTAAAGTGTCTGATCGGTTTATGATCTTGTTTGGGTGGGAGTCTCTTGCATATTCTCAGGCCCGACTGGCACAGTGTTTCCCTTCTCTGCATCACGAGTAAGTGCTTGGAGGGCAACATCATTGGCTCCGTCGACAGCTGGAGAAGGAAGCATATTTCCAGACAATTCCTCCAGGGTCTTGCGCTTTGTCTCTGGAATCAGGAAGGATGTGAAGATCCCGCAGAACATGAAGAGAGCGAAGATCTGCATAACGTGGTTCAACCATGGGGAGTCCGACGAGCCTTTCTTGGCTCCACGATGCACCAGTGGGCCAAACACACACTGTGCGATGATAGCACCGACTTTACCTGCAGCTGCGCTGAATCCGTGAGAGGTGGAGCGGTATCGAGTAGGGAAACACTCGCCGGGGACGATGAAGGTGGTCGCATTAGGTCCGAAGTTGAAGAAGAACTGGGCCAGAACGTAGAGGGCAAGGAGACCGTTATGGGAGTGCTTGAGCTTATCGAAGCCAAACCCGATCGCAATGAACAGGATTGTGAGGAGAGTGAATCCCCCCAATCTGAATGGGCTTGCGGCCGATAGTATCAACAGTGGCGACAGTCACCCAGTATCCGGGAATAGCACCAGCACAGATCAGGATGAGATTGCCCACTGCATTTCGGTAGAAGATCTGGTAAACGTTCTTTCCACCAGTCCAACCGATGGCACCGAGAATAATTGAGTTGTTCAAGCCCAGTCCGTAAAAGGCTGCCGGAGAAAAAAAATAAAGGAGATTAGCATCCAACCAGACAGGAGATAGAAAGGAAACACAAGGAGAGACATAATGAAACTTACCGACGTCTCAGGAAAAACCACGACCCCGCTGTCCCCAGAAGAGTGCGGCCATTTGTCCAGTTCCAGTAATGACGGGCAAAGTCAGACCAGCTTGCCTTGGTCAAAGCCTCCATTCGGTCATTTTGCTGAACACGAATGCGCTGAATCTGATCAGGAGATCCCTCACGGTAGCCCTTGATGTAGGCCTGGATATCGGCTTCTGCCTTAATAGGGTCGCGTGAAACCTCAAGTGTGTAACGTGGGGACTCGGGGATGGTCAGACGGAAATAGAGGGCAATCAGGCCCGGCAGTGCACCCATTCCAATGATAGTACGCCACATCTTGTCCACCGCTAGCTGGCAGACGCCAGTGCAGTGTGCAACATCTTTTGCAGACTCGAGGGATTTCTGAAACGCTGCAGTGACGATCAGAGCAATGATGGCCGCCGCGAATTGGCCAATACCTTGCATAGCGAAGACGGCGCCCATCATAGCACCGCGCCATTTGGTATTGGCGAATCTGTAAGAGTTAGCGGGGTGACTTTAGCCTGAGAAGAAAACAAGAGGGGACAACTCACTCGGAAGTGATGATAGAAGAGAGTGGGTAATCACCACCGATTCCAATGCCCATGATGACTCGCCAGAAAATGAGTACACCAGTGATAGAGACGGCAGAAGAGGCAGCGGAGAGAGACTGGGCCAGTGTAGCAATGATGATTATCATCAATTCAATGCCGTACATGCGCTTACGGCCATATCGATCTGCAAGATACCCAAACAGCAGCTGGCCGATGACAGTACCACCAGAAGTCGAAACTTTGATGGCCGTGTCCGAGTTAGATGGAAGCTTGCCGGGATTGTGCTTGGCACCTTGCCAATAAACCACTCCCAGCATGCTCACACAGAGATTGATGGCGAAGATATCGTAAGCATCGGTGAAGAAACCCACGCCAGCCACAATGATGGCGCGTAGATGGTGCCAACTGGAGCGAGCATTCTCGATACGAGCAAAGGTAATTCTGCGATGCTCGTTTGGATCAAAAGATGGCGAGGGCTGGGTGGATGAGAGAGCAGCCTCTTCGTGAACCTGCATTTCGGTTTCATTCATGTGTGTCTGGAGGCAATTGGACTGAGAGTGTGAGTGATGGTGATTAGGTGAAGAGGGGAGGAGGAGAGAAGAGGAAGAGAAGAAGAAGAAGAAGAAGAGAAATAGTGAGTGAGTCAGCAAAAGAAAAAGAAGAAGCTGCGAACCAACCAAATCGGGCGATTCGAGCACATGACTAGGTGATGAGGAAGGTGCGAGGGTTGCACTTGCCTAGGGTTATTCAGTATAGAATAGAGCAGAGTACAGTAATATAGTATAGTACAGGTAGTATAGTATAGATAGTATAAATATTAGAGTATAGATGGTATATTATATTATATTATATTATACTATACTATATAGTACTATAATAATGAATAATCAATTGGTACCATTATGAGAATATCAAATAATATAAGAAGAGTTGTGGTGTATACAGAGTATAAGAGTGAGGTGAGATAGTACGAGTAATGGCATGACTAAGACGCATTTGGTCAGCTGACTCATGAAGTATACAAGGAATAGTTAATCTACTATATTGCAGGAGCATTAGTATACAACTATGATAGTGATTATATAACTAATAATACTTCTAGTCTGATGTGTAATTTGCTGATATTGATATCGATACCGTACTGATATCCCGATATCATCTGGTACATCACCCCGACATCACCGTGGCGGTGGCGCTTCCAAGAGGTATAAGTAAGAGCCTCATACTGTATAATATTATCTTCTCAAAAGAATACGTCAAAAAGAAAAGAAAAAAAAAGCGGAAATGGAGGTGGAAAAGGAAATCCGGGTATCATATACATCAATCATCTCTACTAGCACCTCAGTGTCAACCGCAACAGAAAAGAAGACATCGTGAACGTCCAATTGAAGCTTGTCATGGCTACTATTGGCCAGAGCCATCCAGAGGAGTGAGTATATCACAATGGTATACTGATAGTATACTGATAATATAGCTAGCTCTACATGGGTATATAGTAGTACTTACTGGCTCGCTACAGTGAAGAGGACCCCGATGACCACCACGACACGCAGGAGATACAAAACAATGAGCCGGAAGTAAAGTAAGCCACCACGCTACACCTGATTACTGAGACTCGCTGATTACTTCAGAACCATGCATGTATCGAGTGTACATGGATCGGTTCGAGATGGAGGGTGATCTGATTGATCTGGATGATTAGAGGCAACAAGTCTATCTCGGTAGTTATTGTAGTTATTCAGCCATACATTCTTTAAATAAATCAACTACATTCTGTATCAAATCTCGTATATTACCAACTATCACGCCAATCCTCGCTTCATTTTCCACCGCATGATAAACGTTGCCACTGGGTAAAATGCCAAAGACACTGCGATCCAGATGAAAAGAACTGCAAAGTCAAGGCCGATCCGGGAATGTGTATCGAAGAGAATAGTTCGAATTGCCTCGACGACTATATCAATATTAGTGGATAATTTCCCCTACAAGCAATGTGGGATAAACTCACTTCGATGCAAAGGCCACGCATAACCCCAAGCATAAAATCCCGGCGCCAAATCTAACGCATAAAATCCCGTCGCCACATTCGTGATTACCCAGAAGATCAAGAATAGTGAACTCCACGGGAACCCCAATATCATAGCCATATTCTCGCACGGAAATCCCAACGCAGCCATCCCGACCCAATTCAGCATCCAAAAGACGACAAAGGATCCTTTGCCGTAGCCATTCGGGTTCGTCGCGGAAAGAGTGTCTGGGGCGGAATCGTTGCTGAATGGAATTTCGAAGGAGAGGGAGACGAGCGAGTAGAAGAGTGATAGGAAGAAATAGGCTGCTATTGCGGAGAGAATGCGCCAGATTATCCAATGGGGTACTTTCAGTGGGGGGTGGTTGTCGGGTTTCATGAATTGGGCGTGGATTCCCATTAGGAAGGGGAAGTTGAAGAAGGCAATGATTATTAGGTAGATCAGACCGATTGTGACAGCGGGTGCAATTACTGCCGGGTAGAAGGGTCGTAGATCGATGTTGGTGAATCCGATAGCTGGGTTGATAGCTTGTGGGGGGGATTTGTGAAAGATTGGATATAGATGTCGAGTTGGAGGTGAGTTCTCGAGCCCAGCGTGGACCGAATTCCATCAAAACAGTCGCTTGGAAAATAGTGAGGTCTGGAAGGATGTAGTTGAAATAAGTATTTTCATCGCGTGCTGAGATGATCACCGATTCAATAGTGCCGGTTGGATCGTAGGAACTGTTTCGCTCGGTCACGGCGGCGCGAAGGAGTGTCGTTGCATTAGGATTGACAATGATAGCTCCGTAGGCTTCCTCATCGTAGATGGCCTGGCGGACTTTCCAAGGATCATTGTCAAAGTCGGCCGGGGATTTGATCTCATATCCTAAGTGCAGGCCATTGGACTGGATGATGTTGTTGGTTGCATTGGTGACGGCCGGTCCAACAAGGGGGTTGTCTGTGCGATAGGGATCAACAATGCCGTCGAAATCAACCACATAAAACTTGAGGGCTGAGTAGTTTGCTTCGGTCGCGTATTGTGATCCCCAGAAGAGTGAGAGGACTCCAAGTACAAAGAAGCATAGGATGCAGAGGGTGCGGGTCCATTGATATAAGACGCGACGGCGTACTTCCTTGAGTGCAGGGTCAAAAAATCCCACTGCTGTAGGCGGAGGTACATCATCCATCTCGTCTTTTTCCATTTTGGCTGAAAAGTGATGGAATTGGTATTTGTGAAATCCAAATTATATCGGGGGAAAACCTTGGATTCTATTAAGCTCGTCAAGTATGACGCTTCCGGGGAATTGCCTAAAACGGCGAATCTGCGTTAACTCCGAGCATCTTGGAAAAATGATCATCCCTACACTTTCAATGGGGTGTTTAGTCGGATGAGCATTTCTATTTTATATATACGATGGATATATACAAGTTAAATTGAGAAAAAAGCACAAGTAAATTGTCGATATGCCGATCTGTGCCTGTCATCACGGTGTTTGGTGGGCATTTCTTGGAGTTCATGCAAAATCCACTTGCTTAACTGGACAACCACCGGGAAAGATAGCACAATAGATTCTACCAATAATTACTCGGCGTGGATTTCTTTGGACTTTGTGATGATTATGAATCCGGTGTATTAAATAGTAGTTCACGTGTATCTGCCAAGATAGCCAAGATACTAAATGATGGGATCTGCAGACGAACTTCAATATTGCCCAAAGTAGCAAGGAGTGCGAAAACTTGAAATCTTCGGTTCGCTCTGGGTTCTGACATGAATTCTATCATTCATCCATGAAAGCCTTGTTGACCATTATGGTCAATTTATAGAAATTGCTCGATCTGGAGAATTCAGGAGATCTGAACGAAATGCCTCGAATGCCTCATCGATTGGACAGTCCGCGAGGGCAGGTTCGCCGGCCTTGGAAAATAAACCATCACTAATAGTGAGCCTTAGATTAGAGCACACTGGGCTGTCAAATATTTGCATCTGTAGGCTTGATCTACAAAGAATTCGGAATTCGCCGTTGATAAACAGAGATACAATCTCTATTTACCTCCGTTCCCATTGCCATCACAATATGTAGCTGAATATGGTATCATTTGCTTGCTAAGAGAGAGTCCAATGTAAATTTTATAGCTTGGAAATTTTCTTTTTTTTCCTACTTGTAAGACTAGCTGGCAGGTAGCCCGAGATCTCTGCCAACATATTAGGCCCCAGAGCGTATACTATGCCTATAACCAGGCAGGATTGATCATTCACTAGCTTCAACAAAGATTTTTCAAGGAGTGTCGCTCTACTAGTAAACCTGTCATACTTGAATCAGCCTCGGAATGACGTATATAGTGATCAGATAGAATCCATGGAATGGGGTCTATGTACCCCACGCTTAGCACCCGCTATCATTATTAACACACCGAGGTATACCGGAGTATCTAATGATCAAATCTAATGAGCAGAACGACAGTTTTGGGCTAGATAAATCTGTAAAACCAATAATATACAGCACAGCTCAAACTTAGGGACATTCAATATTCTCCCATTTCAATGCCGAGGTGGCAATTAATCTGTACTATGGTACTTTTTGTACTAAGGTTGATCTTGAAGGTCCGTCCTACATAGGTATGCAACATGTTGATTGGGGGCAATATTTTTCTGTTTATGAGGTCATCTAGTACTTACTATCAATTTTCAGCAAATTGAAGTTCGAATTGACTAGATTTACGAGGAATAAAGAGTGCCAGCGCTAGCCGCGAAGTGCCAAGCGCAGGTATAACCTTGAATCTCAGCCCCATTGGGGGCCGGGCCAAATCCACAGATCTACATTTGCATTTCTATACTAGTAATATAATTGTCTCTGCTCAACCAGAGTCAGAGCGATGGACTTTGCACTAAACTTATTAAGGAGTAGAATTGCGAGATTGAATGAGGTGTTTGTTTATGGGGTATGTATGAAGATCAGTTTACCCTGTCCGCGGGGGCTATGTCTGGTGAGAATTCTAATTTGATCAGGTATACTGACTAAGTTTTAGATTTACCGATTCAAATATCAGAGATTGTATTAATTGCAATATTTACCAGCCTGAATAGTAGTAGCTTGCTCGGCCCCAAGAACCAATGGGACCCTATGCAGCGCAGTTCAATGCAAAGCAATAGAAGTTTTATAGAATTTACTAGTATATGGAATAGAAGTACGTCCATTACAACGAAGCATTCGCATTTATTGAACCATTGTGAATATTAAATAACGATACTTATGACAACTGTTCACCCACTATTCATACTTCTAAAAGGGGAGATCGGTGCTCGATATCATTTATGCTAGGTAGAGTGACGACCGCAAAAGATTCGCAACATCAACAATTCCACCATAAAATCCTTCACATTTCCCTAAAATAGAAAAAAGTACGGTCATCCCCTGTTTCGTGGTGTTTTCTTCCACGCTGATCCCCTGCAAATTTTGGATCTACCAAACATGATTGCTATTCACCTTGGGGCGAAGAGTACAAATCTTGGCAACCAGATCCAGTCGTGGGGGCAGCTAGCTTGGGCAAGCGAGATATCTTTGGAAACACCATGAGTGAGGCAACTTCGACTGCTATTTCCTGACCTGGCACTGTCTCCATCGGACAAGGCTACGGTCTTGTGGTCGTGTATAAAGAGGATCTCAATTCCCTCGAGAATGAAATTGAATTATCAATACAAGATCCAAACAGCCTCGTTGAAGACTTCTCATATCATCTCAACCACATTTCTATCTATTTCTAATCAGACCAGAAATCTTCACCGTCAATATGAAGTTCACTGTCTTGGCTCTTACTACCCTCCTGGCCTCCGCCCTGGCCTCTCCTGTGACTCCAGCGGAGGGAGCCCGCCTCATCTCCAGAGATTCTATCAACGATTGCAAGCAATCCACTTATGAGAATGAGACCTCCGATGCATCTCCCGATGTGGATGACTGCAAGCAGCTCGCCGAGAACATCAAGAATGGTGGCACTTGGAGTGTCACCGCCACTGGTAGCCAGCATCAGCTGGCCCAGTACGGTACCTGTGCTTTTGGTGCTCAAGGCGCCAACAAGAACCTCAACACCGCCTATATTGGTAACTCGGACATCATTGATGTCATTACTGCCTCTATTGATCAATTCGCGACGGATGGCAAGATTGGTGCAAAGGGTACTATGGAATGTCAAAGTGCGAAGGGAGATGTTGCCACGGCTGATATGACTTGGGGTATCTACCATGATTAAATCATTTGTGATGGGATTTGATCTGAGTTGTTTGTACACAGCTTAATTCTTTCGTTTATTGTTGTTGTCACTGGTCATTTAAGTGTGGTATGTGCTGCTTTGATAACTTGGGTACACAAATACAAGCTTTGAATACTGAATATAGTTCATTTCTAATTATCTGTGGCCATCAAAGGTTTGATGGCAGAAGTAGATGTAGAATTAGTGCTTATAAGCAAGGCATTGAAGGATATTAAGGATCAAGTTGGCCCTTTAATGACGAACTTTTGCTATATATTCCGGCTTGGTCGTAGTCTGACAGCCAGTGAAAAGTCAAAATCACACCCCGTTGCGCTCAAAACAACTCTGACAAAGTGGACTCTCATATTAGAGCTATCGAAATGCCGGGCAAAAAGAATCAAGTGTTTCAAAAAAAAAAAACGGAGATCATTTCGACAAACAGAAGCAAGCACATTGTCAGACACAAAAGATAGTAGGTAGCGCAAGACGCGGGAAACAAGGGGATAGATTCTCCATTCATTCGCAATTTACAGGAGGTAGTACGGTATACCGAGTGCGTCCGACGGAATCCGCTTTCCAGCAGGTGAACTTTCTTTCAAACTTTGATATAGACCTGATCGGGAAATTGCTCTTCGTAAGTTCGCCATTTGCAAGGGAATCCGAAGTATATAGATTTACGGAGTATTCTGAGCTCGCAGCACTTACACCCTTACTTGGGGCGATGGCTTGAAACACGACGAAACACAGGATGTAGCAAATCACAGGCCAGAACTAAGGATCAGCAAAGTAATCACCAATTAGCAAGTAGCAATCTCAGATATCATAATACACGTGCATACATTATGGAGTACAGAGTAAAGGGTACTATGTACAGTACGAATTTCTTAATTCGGGGAAAGGTGGGTCTCATAAATTCATATTCTCTTAGGGTATCATTATCTATCACAGCAGATCGAATCCAGTTCGATTGCATCTATATAATCAAAGACAAATTGAAAACTCAAAAATCAAAAACGCCAGCCAGTCCGATCTTCTTGGATCTCCCAATAATTGCCATTGTTTCGATATGTTCCACTTAGATCTTCAATTCATGGCCTTGGTCGCACGTCACTTGGTAAGATCCATAACGCTTTGTAGATGGCGCCTGGCAGGTCTCCGCGCCAGTGGATAAATCCACGATCATACCGGAGATTTCGCTTTGCTCGCACATGGTGTTCTCAAAGAATTCCACCTGGCATCCTGGGGCGATTGTGTTCAAACGGTATGCGGAGGCCATGGAGTTCAGGTCGGCCCGGCAGCCGGTGCTGCCCATGCCATGGTGAATGTCACCCTCGCCGTCACATTGAGTGCTGGGATAGAGGTCGAAGGACCACTGGATGCCGCGCTTCATGAATGGGAAGGCCATGGTCAGATTGACCAGGAAGAGGGTGGTGAGAAGGCGGATAGCGAAAGACATGATGAGGGTTCAGCGAGGGAGGCGAGTGCGGCGGGTGAGTATGGAACGAATGTGGTGAAGAATATCTCGCTAGTCTATCTAGATGGAAGTTAGCATGAAATATTCGCTTGAGCAGAAGTATATGGTGACATACCGTGCTGTATATTGGAGTGCGCTATACTAGTAGCAAATACTAGTGCTGTAGCAAAGAATGAACTGGCAAGGACAAAGTCAAGACTGGCAGTTTCAGGGTCTTTAAAAATGATCTGGAAGAAGTGGAGTGATCCAGCGAGATGACGGACAAGTCTCCAATTTAATAAGATTGGCTTGTCAATTCCTAACAGCCTTCAACCACCCCCCGCCACTCGTTTGTTTCAGCGCCGATCAGTTCCTGCAGCCATGACGACGTATACTTGCGCCTCGGCGCTTGGACTTAGAGAAGTGGCAGTATACTTTTGATCGAAAGAATGTTTGAAATGACTCTAAAATACTCATATTTTATTATATTATTTTAAATATGTTCTCTCTATTCTTTTACTCCTATCAATGTATACAGAATGTTCAACTGAGTCCCCCGTGATGGCGCATTCCGGGAGAGCGCTGATCTTCCACGCAGATGGAAAAAGATGTGGAGACTCTTACGTCGCCAGGGACGCGTAATTCCAGACATTCGTCGTGCACTGGTTCAGGGTCCTATCATCTAGATTTCTATTCTTATCAAGTGCTGTACATAGTACATTAAAATGGAGTGGTTGAAGTTGAAGTATCGTATACAAAGTATAGAATTAGGGCTAGCTGTACAAAGTTCTCTGCACGGAGTAGAATATCGAGTCTTCCATATTAATCTGTACAAAATAATCTCCATCATGAAGCTGTGTCTACATGTACATACTCTGTAGAATATCTAGATTGCTTCTATTTTCATCTTTGCCACCGTCAGTACCTGCATATTCTCAGTGTCCATCCTACGGTATCATTCTGACTGTCAGAAGATGTCAGTACGTAAGTCATCTACCAGGCGAACATATCGTCGTGGCTAGGAATTTCCGAGCACATTCCATCAATAGAACGATCGCGTTGTACGTGATGAAGGTACTACGCCATGGAATGTACATTTACAGTATATCGATGCGATCTCCACGTTGGCAACCACGCGGCCTTTGCTTTGTCCTCGGCTTTGTTCTCTGCCCTGCAGAATTTACTTTGAGAAACGACTATGATCGTCGTGGGACAATCCTGCGACCGTGAGATCTCCTCGGGTTCCGCCGGTGTTTATCCATCCTGACGCCCGGCGTGTCGTCCGTGTTTCAACACATGGACAATTCTCTACTTGACACTTATTTCTGGGTGGCTTTCATGTTTATCGTATACCAGTATGCCTGCTCTTCTTGATGGCAAAAAAGACACGAAAGAAAAAGAACGATCTTCTCGCAAATAACTAACCGATAGTTTCCGATTCCTTGAAGACATCGTCTTCAGTCTCCTCTGTACATACCTTCGAACTTGGCAGTATGTCAACTTCTCAAGATGGTCGTGACTGCGAATGAGCAATCAATCAGTGCAGATGGCGATATCAATCCAGCCTCCAACCCCTCATGGTAAAGAGGTTGGTGATGTACTTCCATCTCCCCGCATGTATTCTATCCGTCATACTCCGCACTCCTACAGATGGATCCAGCCTCTTGAATTTCATTGTATTCATTCTGGTTTGGAAAAACGTCTTGTTTTCATCCAGGCAAGCGGCTCTACTGCCGAGTACATCTCCACCCTCCACTGTCGATCTCTCGCTTAACCGGAATGACCTCATGGTTTATAGTAAAATGGATTCAGGAACAAGTGGAATATACAAAATCCATCGTCCTGTATGTACTCCACGGACCCGGGAATAAAATGCAGCCCGTAATAGGTAATCGGTTTATCCATGTTGCTCAATGTTCTGATTCTTCCTCAACAGCAAGACTCCATCTTGAAACAAGCCCTAAAGTGCCATTAGCCAACACCTGCTCAACAAAATGAAATTCGCTTCTTATTTTTTTTGTTTGTAGGCACCGCGGATGTCCCTGCAGGGTCTATTGAACCCTTGACAAGCCATCTCTATTGTAATTAGTGGGAATTAATAGACCTATCACTCGCCCCCGTTTAATGCCAGTCGATCTTCCCTCCGCCTTCGGTCGAACAACTCACAACCACAAGAGAAGAAGAGGAGAAAGAAGGAGAAGAGGAGCGAACTCAATCCAAAATAGAGTGAAAGTGAAGCAGGAAGAAGGCTCTTAGCTGTCTAGCTATGAGTAAGAGTGAATAGTATGGGAGTTATCTAAATGAAGGACTCAGGACTGCCGACTGATCACAATAGATGACCCGCCCGAATCTGCCCAACGAGATCATATTGATGATCGCGCAATATCTCAGTCCCCGTGGCATTGCAAATCTCATGCAAGGGAACCGAAGATTATATACCCTTCTCCAAGGTGGTCCTATATACGATCGGACTCCAGGATCCAGCCGAAACGGAATTATCTTGTGGGCTAGTCAACATGGCCGTGAGGATGTTGCTCGTGCGATGCTACAACGACAGGGCGAATTCGATTCTCGAGATTGGAATGGATTCGAGTTGATCAGCACAGAACCAACCTCGGAGCTAAGTCTACCTTTGAGATTTGCGGCCTGGTATGGTCATGTTGGAATTATTAAGCTTCTGCTGGATTGGAATATCATGACTATCAAATACGATCTGCAAGCTTTGCCTTTTGCAGTGAGTGGTCGGTGTTTGGAAGCTGTGAAGGTTCTTCTGGAGTATTCAGCAAAAGTGTCGGTGTATCTGTCTGAGGCCGAGACTGAGACTGAAGAAGAAATTGTCATCAGCGAGGAGGAAACTTCAGCTTCTACAATCCCTTCTGAGCCCGATAAATCCCCTTCCAATGTCCAACCATTGATTGACAGACGCCACGCGAGATATCTGGACCACGCGCTTCAGAGGGCTATCATACTGGGAGACGAAGAGATGATAGATGTCTTTCTGCGAGATCGACGTGCGCGGGTTAGCCTGGTCGAGGCTGCTCGGATTGGCAGCGAACGATTTGTGAAGCTTTGTTCCCTTCAGGAAAAGCCGAATGTTAGAAAACCCTGCCATGTCTCGCCATTATCAGTGGCCGCCAAAGCCGGGCATGTAAATATACTGCAGATTCTTTTCCAAGCGGGTTGGAATGCAGATCTCCGTGATGGTGATGGTAAATCACCGCTGAGTGTTGCTGCTGCTAATGGCCAGGAGGCCGTTGTGAAGATGTTGCTTGAACGAGAAGATATAGATGCAGACACGGCTGATGCAAATGGTTATACCCCTTTGGTAGAAGCTTCACGCAACGGTCATACCGGAATCATCGAGCTACTTTTGAGCACATCAAATGTCAATGTGAACTCTATGGATTCACTGGGTCGATCATCATTCTCTTATGTTGCTGAGAAAGGCAACGAGGATGCGGTTCAGCTATTGCTATCTGCAGGGGCCGACCCCGATACTTGCGACCATCTTGGTCGAAGTCCACTATCTCTCGCTGCTCAAGGAGGATTCCCTGGTATTGTGAGATTATTACTTACTATCGATGGAGTTGATCCAAACGCCAAATGTGAATCAAATCGAACGCCACTTGCGTATGCTGTGTTGTCCGGGAAATTTCCTGGGCGTGTCAACGGCGAGAAGATCAATTCTAACTACGAGGAAGATGAGCGGGAGATGTTGAGTATTCTTCAAGGCCCTTTCGAGAGTCGGCTATCTGCATTGACCGTTCAACCAGAGACAGAAGAAAACGGGGCCGCGTTGTCAATCATGAAAGATCTGCTGGCAGATCACCGGGTTGATCCAAATTCACGCGATTCCAAGGGCAGATCTGTACTATGTTTAGCTATATTAAGAGCAGAGTTTGCTGCAGTGAGACTGCTTCTGTCTTCCAAGAAGATCGACGTGAAATCTCCGGTTTATAAAAAGTTCACCCCGATTGAATTGGTGAAGGAGAAATATAGAATTAAGCGACTCGGCGCAAAGGGGATGCACCCAAAGGCCAGTTCCAACTGGCCTTCTTAGGTTGAGCATCAGCAAGCGTACAGGACCTCCTGTAAAATAACTAGGGAGTTATTTCGAATCATACTATATAGAGTGATTGCACCAAGTTAATATTTTATCATAGGAAGTTCTTTATTTGGTACTATGAGAGTTTGGTCTACATCCCACTGTGGATGAGTCCATCTCGACTAGATTCATGCATTTGGAGTAGGAAAAAAAAGGGAATATCAGCAACCTGTAAAAAGCTAAGGCTTGATAAAAATAAAGAGAGCTATGAAAATACACAATCTACCTTTGAGGAAGCAAAGGAAAAGCCACAAGCTGGGCAATTCTAGTGGAAATGAGTCATACATTCGACTATCTAGAGTCTCGGGGGCCAAAAGTAATCGCCAAAAGTAATCCAAACCCAGTAATTTAAATATAATGTAGAGCCTTTTCTTTTACAAAAGAAAAAGAAAACTTGAAAATATCATCAAGGCATTCAAGAACTAGGATGTCTCGAAAAGAGCCCATCCATCTCCCTGCAGAAATTATACGAATAATCACGGAGTATCTCGTGGCTGAAGATCCTGCAGGGGTGTTGAATCTCGCAAGAACCAGCAAAACCAACTACTTCTATTGCCAACCAGCTATTCAGTCAGCTGTCAAGTCTCTAATATTCCACGACATCAAGATAGCTATCCCTAGGCCCAGACGAAAGGCAGATCTCAAAGGAATTGTGAATCGGCTTGTTAAAAGGCTCAAAGCCGCGGACACTTTTGACTGTGTTCGACGGGTTTTCATAGCACATCCTAAACTACTACAAGCCAAATCACCTTTTGATACCACCAGATTCTACGAGGAAGAAGATGAATGGAGACAGCCTTGCTTGTCAACCCTTTTGTCTTTTAACCGGGTGGATAAACATACAACGCAGTATGGACAATGGCTGGAAACCCCTTTACGTCGACATCCACGCGAGTATAGAAAGTGTGATCAAGGACTTCCGAGCGAGCTTTATGAGCCTGTTGCCAAGTTAATTGAGATTCTTCCCAGCGTGACGGATGTCATTTGGACCTGGTCCCCCAGTGTCACTCCATGCATTCTTGACGTCTTGCATCGGAAAAAACCACAATGCGGCCTTCATTTGGATTACTTTTTCGGTGAATATGTTTTCGACAGAGATACCCTGAATGTCATGTGGCATAGCTCTCCTTCACTTCAGTCGATTCGCATTGGTCCAGACAGCCACAACTTCAGGGGAAGTTTTGCGCAACGAGAGCGTTTATTGAGAAGTGTGATTGGTGCACCCAATCTCAAAGAGCTTCGATTGAGCAGAAATGAGAAGGCCCCCAATATACGGTCCGAAAATGAACATCTGTCTGAAAAACTTTCATTGGAAGCTCTACATTTCGAGAGCACGTCAAGCTTTGATGATGATATTCTGTACGGATGGAGTCATTATATCGACTTATCAACCTTGCAGACTCTCAAAATCCATGGTCGATTGAATGGCGATGACCTGTTCAATGGACGAAGTCAATTGAATCGCACGTTTCCTTATCTGAGAGCTTTAAGGCTGAATATTTCTTCCGATGAACTCAGACCAGCCGAGTTTTATGAATCTGTGAACAACTTTCTTCACACTTTGCCTCAATTAACTGAGCTTGAGCTGGACGGATGGCATTCTATGATTAATATAGAGTCCCTGGTCGCTTATCATGGACCTTCTCTGGGAAGACTGAAGCTTTTGAACCCGGCAGCATGGCAGTTCGTGAATGAGAAGGAAATCCGGCTGATCAATAGAGCATGTCCATTGCTCGAAGAACTGGGAGTTCCTTTGAACCGCAGTCAAAATGAACTGGGCTTATACAGGGCCTTGGCGTCAATCAGAAACCTCAGGTCTTTGTATATTCACTATGAGATTTTACCTTTTCAAGTACATGAGGCATCCAGAGTGAAAATGACTTCATCAAACGAAAGCGTCTCGTCTCATACGAACATGCCACTTGACGATCCATCTTTTGACGAATTTCAGAGTCAGCCTTGCGAGAGAGTCGATTACCAAGAGCATCAACTTCGAAACGGTCATGTGGAAAGAATTATCGTTGATTCAATCATCGATCAAAAGCTCGCGAGCGAAATCTTCCAAGTCATTGCTGATGCTAAGCCCCTTGGATCAATTAAGCTGAACAATCTCACAATATCAGTGAGTGGTTCAAATTACGGCCACTCCATAAGCATGTTAGTAGATACATTTGGCAAATCATGGTATGTGAGACATATAAATGCCAGTTCACGCGGCCGAGGGCTGTTGATAATGGCTGAGGAGATTCAAAGCGCAGAGGAGAATGCAGGAGGATATGGCCTCATTCCAGAATCGATAGAGCCTATCTTCAGACGAGCTTTTCCAGAACAACAGCATCTACAGCGTCTGGAGACGAGACAACCGAGGAAGACATCAAAGAAATTGGGGACCAAGAGACAGGATGAGATGGGTCCCTCCACATGGAAGCATCACTTACGTGCTGCTGTTCCAGCTTGGAGCCCTAGGTCTTCAACATCTCGAAATAAAAGACGAGAAAAGATCTCATTGCGTAGTGGGAAGGCCTCTTGGGGGATGTTAATAGAATGAGGGCAACATCAGATATTCTCCGAGTCAATTAGGGGGCATTATGTCGAGTAGCAAGACTTAATAACTTCAACATAGTACTAATATGGAATGGCTGTTGACTGAGGTAAATATATCAATGCATCGTCTTTCTATATGGCATAAAGTAGTCATCAACCGGACTCAACCCGGAGTCTTTTAAGATCTATCTAAGCGAAAGCCTTCAGATCACCCTCGTTAACCTTGCCAGCACCAACCAGACGCTGACCCTCAGCAGTCCAGGCAGACTTGACAGCAGCACCGTCCTTACCGGCAATGGTCAGCTTCTCGGCGAGAGCAGCCAGCTCATCAACGTCAATCTTGCTCATGATGAGCTCAACATCGGTCAGGACAGAGTCAACCTGGGAAGCGGAAGCCTCGCCATCAGCGAAGTAGTTGACATCCTTGACGGAACCCTTAAGAACACGCTTGTTCTTCTTGGAGGCATTCTTAGCAGCCTCCTTGGCCTTCTTGTTCTTCTCACGCTCGGCCTTGGCAGCCTCCTCGGCGGCCTTTTCTTGCTGCTCCTTCTCAAGACGAGCACGCTCCTTCTCCTCAGCCAGACGCTTGGCCTCATCCTCCTTGGCCTTACGCTTGGCATCCTTGCCGGCACGGGCTTGTTGACGGAACTTCTTGATACGCTCGTCACCGGCCATCAATTCATCCAGCATCTCACGGAGACGGACATTGTCCTCTTGCTTGCGCTTACGGCGAGCGTTGGCATTCTTCTTCTCGGTGTGACGCTTCTGATCACGGCCCTCGCCGTCATCGGGAATATCCTCATCCAAGTACTCAAATGAACGCCAGCTGTCGAAGTTGTACCAGAAGTTGTAGAAAGTCTCAACTTCCTCCTGGGTGCTGTTGTCATCACCCAGCTGGGGAACGGGCTGCTTGTTGGAGAAGCGACCCTCAGCCTCAAAGATGGGGCCCCAGGCCTTGAAGTAGTCTTTACTAGCCTGCTTCTTGGAGGGCGGGTCGATCTCAGCGGCCTCGTCGACGGAGTCGAATTGACGACGGCGAATAGGGTCACTAAGGACCTCGGTGGCCTTCTGGATACACTTGAAGAAGCTGTCGTTCTCGTCGCTCTTGCCCATGGCAGCCTTCTTGTCGGGGTGGTGACGCAGAACCTTCTTGCGGTGAGCCTTCTTAATCTGCTCGGGGGTGGCGCGCCAGCGGTACTTGGTCAGACCCAGGACAGCGTAGTGATCCTGGCCCTTCCAGTCCTTGGCCTCTCGGGAGAGCATCATAGGGTCCTCATCTTCGGAGATGTCCATGTTCTCCTCATCCTCGGTCTTCTTGGCATTGTTCTGAGCCTGGAGACGCTCGTCCTCGGAGAAAGTACGGTTGTGGCGCTTCTATAGAGTTGTTAGTATTTGACCACACAACAAAACACTCTAATGACAACAGGATAGCTATATCTAACGTACACGGCGGGCGTGGGCCAGGAAGTATGGGCCCACGGGCTCGATGTTGCGCTGAATGGCAGCGGAAAGACCACCAACAGGCTTAAAGTCCTTCTCAGCAGACCAACCCTGAGGAAGGGAAGGAAGAGAAACGTTGACAACCTGTGCGGCAGCCATGATTCAGATGAAAGAGAGAAATGATTGGATTGTGTGGGGGTGAATGGAGGGGAAGTTCTTTCGACGAAAAAAAAAAAAGGGAAGTCTCTTTTTTCTGCCGGTCCCGTGCTTCACCGCCTTCTTCTTTACTTCCAGAGTTGCTTCCTTTCTTTTTTGTTTTCTCTCCGAATGAACTTTTGACCTACTCGACTCTGCTTGGTATTCTTGTGTTCGACTTTCGTGTGATTGTTTTTGCCATGGCTTCTCCAAGTTTGTCTGCGCTGAGCGCATATCGCCAGGTCCTTCGGGCCACCCGTATTGCTTTCCGAGGTACGTGCTATCGGATGTCTGGACTGATAACCGGCATCTATTTCTATTTCTGGTCGGAGATGGGTTGATATTGGAGGTTGACTAACAATTATACACATGATAGATGATATCCGCGTTATGCTTGCCGCTCGTCAGGAAGCCCGGAACAACTTCGACCAGAACCGCCGAGTCGGAGTCGACACCGGCATGCAGATCAACCATGCCATTGAGGTGGCTAATCTATTGCGACACAACCTTGTGCAGGGTGCGCGAGAGGATGGGAATGAGGCTGCTAAGTGGGGTATGTGCTGTCGTTGTTTTTGTCCCTCAAGGATATACTCTGGGATCAAATCTACAAGATCATGTCTATGAAAGAGTATATGGTATATCGAATATTGGCTGACTCGATGCAGAACTTCGGATTCACGATGAGATTGAGCGAGGAGACAACGACTCAATCAAGGTTGCAGGCCAGAATGTCAAGATTCATAAGGCTTGCTCTTCATGATCCTTGAAGTCTTGATACTTGTTCTATCTCCCTCGGCCCGCCTTGCCTTACTTCCTCTACCTTACGGATGGCTTGATTCAAAAGATCGGCTTCGCGTGACCGTGTATTATAATATACCCAAATTCCTCTCTCCCTCCTTGTCTGTCTGTTTTTCTGGCGTCTCGGGTATTTTTTTGATTTGAATCTGCATAAAGAAATCCAGCAACGCCCGCTTTGTACAAATCCATATGCAACCGTCAATTCCATGACATCCAACATTCGACCAAAATAAAATAAATAAAAGGACAAGGAATCATAGTTTCAAGAAGGTCATAAATAATATAGGACGATTTTCGCTTTAATCTCCGTTCAGACTGGCATACTGGACATCACCAGAGCCAGGTGGAGGTGCCACAGTATAAGCCGGCGCCTTGGTAGATTCGGAGGAGTCGCCCGCCGTGATGGCCTTTTTGCCGGATGGACCAGTCTTAGGGGCAGGTCCTGCTGCTTGTCGACCCTCACGAGCATTTCGAATACGCTCCTCGCGATCCATGTTGTCCAGTGGCTTTGGTTTACCCCAGCGAACACGAAGGGGGCAACCTTGAATAACTGCCTTGCCCTGACACTTTTCGGCGGCGGCCTCGGCATCGGCCCGATTGACGTAGTTGATAAAGGCGCAGTGTGATCGGTGGGAACAAACCAAGGAACGAAGCTGGCCGAACTCTGTGAAAAAAGCCCGGAGTGAGTGTTCAGGCAAGTCATCTTCAACGCCCGTCACAAATAATGAAGTGACATTGGGGTCTGCAGGAGGTCGAATGTCCGCCGCGGATGGAGGAAGCTGTGCAGTGCCAGGGAATGGCCGTCCACCTCGTCCAGCACCACCGCCACGGCCTCCACGTCCTCCACGACCCGGCATGCGATTACCTACGCGACTTTCACTGGTACGAATAGGGCCCGGTCCATTACCGTAACGACTGTGTGTCTGCGATTGCTCGGCCTTGCTCGATGGCTCCCCATCTTCTTCTCCAGCATCGCCGTCTCCAGAAGGTCCTTCGATACGTCGGGGTTTGCGGTAATAAGGTTGGCTGTTGGCGAGGCGGCGCAGTAGTTCGCGGGCTTTGTCGTCGGTCTTTTCGTATTCCTCAATAGCACCACGACCCTCTTCAATCTCCTTCTCATGGTTTTGTGCATAGAACTCGCGATTGATCGAGCTCTCTGGACCGGGAGCAACCATCTTCAGGGCAGCATCACGAACCATAATAGGTAAACCAAATGACAAATCGAGCATGCAGCATTGACAGCAATTCTTGAGACGCGCGCAAGTAAGACAGATATTAGTGCGCTTCTGTCGAGAGGTACGATCTGCTTTCCAGCGAAAGATAGTAAAGGGTCGTGTACACTAGAAGGAGCTGTTAGTATACTAGCCTTGTTTTGTTTCAACCTGTTGAAGATGAACTTACAATCTTGCACTCAGCACCGTGATCTTCCTTCAGCATCTGTACATAAGGATTTTCAGGTAAACAGTTTTCGCAAACGGATGGAAAGTCAGTTGACTCCCATCCGGCGCGGTTGAGATCATGCTTGATCTGAGGAGGCATCTTTGAAGGTGGTGGTTGTTCGTCCAAAGAGACTCGGTCATCGACGAGATTCTGCAAGTCGATGCTGACTAATATTGTGGCGAGTGGTTGTGGCTGATATATACACGTGACTTGTGGATGTTCTTTCCCAAAACAGAAAGACCACATGTAAAAGATAAAACAAAAATGGGCAGTCACGAACGACTTCCGAGAGTATCATGTGACATCCAATATCATCTTCGATTTGACCGCGTCAACTTCGTTTCTTCTCATCTTCTTCCGAGGTGAATTCACAAGGCTGCAATTGTTCTTCTCTTATCATCAGGTCACCTTCTCCCTTGGCCGGATGGGCCCTCCTCCGGCTTAGCCACCGCCCGGAAGTGCCAGTACCCGCTCTGCAGCCTCGACCGCGCTAGTCGCTCAGGGGTTCGTGATTGGCCTAAGTTTTTGCATTGCCAAAAAGTGTCTCTGGACTGGTCTACTATTTATCTCCTTTTCACATCCTCTCTCTCAACCTCAATTCGCTTCTCCAGATCGCGGACTTCCTTGTTGTGGTTGTCTGTTTCTTTTTTTTCTGTACTCTTCATTTAATTGAATACCCACGGTTGTCTTTTGCGACTTATCCCCAATCAACTTCACAACACCGCCCCCCTTTTCCCCAAACCTCCCGCATCTTTTTTTCCGCCTCTTCATTCACAATGGCTCCCACTGCTCTCGAACAAGAGAACCTCTCGCGTGATGCTGCCTTCAACCAGGCTCTTCACGGAAAGTCTGCCAAGGCCCGTGGTGGTCTGACTGCTATGCGCGGCAAGGACGCCGCTGCTCAGAAGGCCGCCGTCGATGAGTACTTCAAGCACTGGGATAACAAGGGCCACATTGAGGAGACCGATGAGACTCGCGAGGTTAGGGCAATTTGATTTGTTGCCAGAGACATTGGAAGGTTTTGACTAACAACTTTCTCCCTCTCAACAGGCTCGTCGCAATGAGTACGCCACCTTGACCCGACAGTACGTGGCCTCCCCCTTACACTCTGCCTTTGCACAAACTTCAATTGTCGCATACTAACTGGTTTTTAAGCTACTATAACTTGGCCACCGATTTCTACGAGTATGGCTGGGGATCCTCCTTCCACTTCTGCCGTTTCGCCTACGGTGAGCCCTTCCACCAGGCCATTGCCCGCCACGAGCACTACCTCGCCATGCAAACCGGTCTCAAGGATGGCATGAAGGTTCTGGATGTCGGCTGCGGTGTCGGTGGCCCGGCTCGTGAGATGGTCAAGTTCAGCGGTGCCCATGTTACTGGTTTGAACAACAACGACTACCAAATCGACCGCGCCACCCACTACGCTGAGAAGCAGGGTCTCTCGGACAAGATGGCTTTCGTCAAGGGTGATTTCATGCAGATGAAGTTCCCCGACAACAGCTTCGACGCTGTTTACGCCATTGAGGCTACCGTCCACGCTCCCGAGCTGGTTGGCGTGTACAGCGAGATTTTCCGTGTCCTGAAGCCCGGTGGTACCTTTGGTGTCTATGAGTGGCTTATGACTGACGAGTACGATAACAACAACCCTGAGCACCGTCGCATCCGTCTCGGTATCGAGCAAGGTGACGGTATCTCCAACATGGTTACCATCTCCGAGGGTATCAAGGCCATCAAGGATGCTGGCTTCGATCTTGTCCACCACGAGGATCTGGCTGCCCGTCCCGATGCCACTCCCTGGTACTACCCGCTGGCCGGTTCATTCAAGCACATGGGTTCCGTCTGGGACTTCTTCACCATCGCTCGCATGACCTGGTGGGGCCGTGGCCTTGCCCACCGTTTTGTCGGTGCCTTTGAGACTGTTGGTCTCTTCCCCAAGGGATCCCAAAAGACCGCCGACAGTCTTGCTCTGGCTGCTGACTGCCTAGTCGAGGGTGCGCAGAAGAACCTGTTTACCCCTATGTACCTGATGGTCGGTAAGAAGCCCGAGTAAGGTGGATCAGCAAAGATCTTAAAGCAACAAAAACAAAACGAAACCGAAAAGTGGCATTCTGTTTTCCTTGACCGTCTTGGCTTTTTGCCTCTTGCCTCTTCTCTTCTGGCCTGTGGCTTCCTTTTCACTTTGATAACCCCGTTTCCTTTCGATTGATGTTATTCTCCTTTGGCGCAGTTCCGGTCCCCTCGGCGGAGATGGACTCCCACGATAAATATGTAATAGTTATTGAGGCAAGAATCATGAGCAAAGATTGTATTAATAAATCAGTCATACATTTCTTGAACACAAATTTTACTAGTAGCTAGCTTCATCAGCAGTAGTAGCAGCACTACTGCTAGTACTACCTTGTGATGTACCTACATTAGTAGGTACTAATGTACACGATACTCCATTTATTTATATAGTAGTGTATGTCGTACCTAGAACATACACTATCAACTACCGCTGCCAGTATCATGTTATACCATGGATGTTAGTATGATATTACTCCTCACTACTACAAGTAGTTATCACAATACATTTCTATATTTCTACATATTTATATACAATTAATAGAATTATATCCATCTATGCAATCATTTGTATGTGCTGTTGCCAAGCACGTGCAGTCTTAGTCAGCTATCTGGCTCTCTTCCCACTTCAACTTCATCTTCTCCCTCACTCATTTTCACTCATCTTCAACTTCTACTTCTGCTTTAATTACCAACTTGAATTCATCCAAGTTAATCTTCATCTTCTCACACTCCACTCACATGGTCCACCAGTGACACTCGGCATGTGCGCAACGTGCCAGGAACATCTCCACCAACTGGCATTCCACCACCAATAAGATTTTCTCCAAAAAGGCTTCGGATGCCTAGCTCCGCCCACCAGCCCCGCTCGCAAGGCCCAGTGCGGACACGATCTAATATCACCGCCAGTCACCCTCCTCTGCGATGCAACGTGATGCTTGCGTGACTCCATCTTTATCCTGGCCGCGTGGTAATGAGAAACAGACTAAGCATCTAAGCGAAGTGAAGCTTTGCTGTGGGAGCATCTTGACTGGAAGATGACAGATGGTAGCTTGCATGATCAAATCCGGGCCCGGTGACTGGTGCTTCCCCCGGCCCTTGCAGTAAAGTATAAGATCGCGTGCGTTCGCCGGATCGTCTCCTTCGTTTCTTCTTTAGCATCGGCACCTCAAGCTTTTTCTTGGCTATCGAGTCTGAATCTACTTGTCCAAGCAAAGATGTTCTCTAAGCATACTCTGCTCTCTTTGGGCCTTTTCGCCCTGACTTCGGCCAAGACCATCACTGAGCAGAATCCTTCCGAGGCTGAGATCCAGACTGCCCGTGCTTCTGTCTTGCCTTATTCTCCGGTTTCCAATGTCAAGGGGAAGGCCTTTGACCGTTTTGTGAACATCTGGATTGAGAATACCGTGCGTGCCCTTTCCTGCGGTGTAATTGCCTGGTTCTCTTCAATATCTATATATACTGACCCACGCAGGACTTCGAGACCACCGCTAGCGATGAGAACTTCGCCAAGCTGGCTAAGGAGGGTATCCTACTCACCAACTATTACGCGGTGACCCATCCATCGGAGCCCAACTATGCTGCCTCTGCAGCTGGTGACACTTTCGGCATGGACAACGACGACTTTCACCAGATCCCTGCCAATGTTTCTACCATTGCCGATCTTTTTGATACCAAAAAGATTGCCTGGGGCGAGTACCAGGAGGACATGCCCCATGCAGGATATCAAGGATATCGCTATCCCTTGTCGGGAAGCAACAAGTATGTGCGCAAGCACAACCCATTGATCCTGTTCGACTCTGTCACCAACGATGCCGTTCGTCCCCGCCAGATCAAGAACTTCACTACCTTTTATGAGGACCTGAAGCACCACAGTCTGCCCCAGCACTTTTTTATCACTCCCAATATGACCAACGATGCTCACGACAGCAACATTCATGTTGCCGGTGATTTCCTGGACCGTTTCCTGACACCGCTTCTCAAGAATGAGTACTTCACCAAAGACACCTTGGTTCTTGTTACCTTCGATGAGTCTGGCAACTACACTGTGCCCAACCGTGTCTACAGCATTCTGCTTGGTGGTGCCGTCCCTGAGCACCTCAAGGGTACCACCGACGATACATTCTACACCCACTACTCCATCATTGCTTCCTTGTCTGCCAATTGGGGTCTTCCCTCCCTTGGCCGCTGGGATTGTGGTGCCAACCTTCTCAAGTTGGTCGCTGAGAAGACCGGCTATGTCAACTGGAAGGTCGACACCAGCAACCTCTACATTAACGAGACCTACCCCGGTCCTATTTCTGACAACGACTACTCCAAGTACGAGTCTTTCTGGCCTGTCCCTGCTACCAAGGGTCACTGCTCTGCTGGTCATGGTATTCTTGACAACGTCAAGAAGACCTACCATGGACGAAAGGCAACCTACAATTACACCACCAGCCCTATTCCCTACGACTCCGTTAGCGGCAACAACGTTGGTGTCAAGTTCCACCGCACTATCGTAAGTTCTAATGGCCTCGTCCTTGGATTACTGTTACTAACGATTTCTTAGAATGGCAAAGAGGAGAAGGGTGAGACCATCTAAACGAGCGAAGAGCCAATATAAAAAGCTTTCTCATACAGTGAACGCATTTATGTATATATAATTTGTTCAAAATGCACTTGGCACTTGGTGGCCAACGACGTGGCCGGCTGATTGCTCTACACCGAAATTTGAAGATATTTCCTTCTCATAAATTGATTCAATTGTTCTTGTCTTCTCTTTCTTTTGATAGCTTCTCTCTTCTCTGTTTCTTTCTGTGTCTTTCTTTTCCTTTCCTCTTCGCAGAAACAAGGCTAGCTGTCGTTGACACAAGACTTCATACTCCACCTGACCTCCCAGCAGTCTTCCACTGGATCGCCCTCGCAACCAGTTTCTTTGTTCAAGTACTCCACTCACCTCCGATCATTCCGATATGCTCCAGGTCAATTTGAATGGAGCCCGGTATTCCTGATCGAACCAACCCCACAGATACAGACACGGGGAATGCAGTATTGATTGAGTTCTTCAGTGATCATGACGTGCATTATTCGCTCTACAGTATGCATCGAGTCCTCGATACACTTTTTCTAAAATTTCTCCACAGAGCCCCTCTTTATTTAGCACAGTAGCACAATGGTCATGGGGAAACAATCGATATCCAAGAACTGATGTTCTGTGGTTCAATCCAGCTGTGCAAAAATAAAATGGTCGTCGTTGGCTGGGCCGCTCCCCCGTCTCCACTATTCAACGACCAGCGACAGGTTGAAATGCATCATTCATCGGATTGAGAGCCATCCGATCCAATCACATTGCTTATGATCAAGGATAGACTTTGTGATGATTTCAGGGTCACTGTTTTCCCTACGATTGTCGTTTATTTACCCACTCAGGTTTGTTGTGTCTGATTTCAAGCCTCACTTGGCAAGCATTTCCCTTGAAATCATACTGTCGAAGGCACCCAGAACACCTTATTCAGGCCATTTCCGAGGATTTTCATAATCTATCACAATCATCCTCATTCCTAGATCTCAATCGATGTTCAATCGGTGACCCCTGCCAGCCACAAAATCATTGATATGAACTGTACCAAGCTATGACCAAGGGGACCGGGAAAGACGGCGAGCTTCAAAGTCCTTTTTCTGGTTATGCATACATCGTCTCCACCAATATTCAAACAGACGAATGATAGATATCACAATTTATACCCCGCACAGCTCATGATCTGTGCTCTTACCGGCTCAAACCGCATTGCATTCAATAGTGATTGCTTTTCTTTGCAGCTTCGCAACCGAACCGTGGTCAGCTCGTCGCCACTCGATCCGCCTCATTCTATGTACAGACATACACAATCTTCCTCTGACTTCCCAGCTTGGTATGTCGACTAGTGGGCCGATCCATTTCCCCTGTTGAGTCCAAGACATATGATTTCATTGAGCGGTACAAATTCAACTAGTCCACACAAATCTTCTCATGTTTATTCTAATGACGTCTTCTATCCTGTTGTATGCTCGCGGTTGGCTCGAAGCCTGATCAGGTTTCCTTGCAGCGAGGCTCTGTTGAGGTCTTTCCTGTTGGCTATAAGTATGACCCAATCTCCTGGATTCACGTCTCAAATTTAGAACTCAAGACTCAGCAAATCATATTTCATATTTCATTACTGAGCTTCGATTTTCATCAATTATTCTATGCTTCTTTCTTCATTATACAATATGAAGAGCTTCATGACACTATTGGCTTCGGCCACCGCTGCCAATGCCCTTGTTAGCCGCGGCGGCAGTTGCTGCTTTCACCTTGATGCCTCTGGTGGAGCTTCTGGCTCTGTTGGTCAATTGAGTGATGGTCAGAACCGAATTGGGGATGATAGTCTCCAGCCTGCGCAGTTCTGCATCGATTCAAACGGTGCCATCACTGATGGAAATGGCCGTGGATGTATCCTGACTCGTATGTTACATCTTGTCTCACTACTCGAAAATAAATTCTAACTCTTCTAGCCCCGACCACTCAATTCCAATGTGATGAAGGTGCCACTCCCACTCCGGGATTCTCCGTTGGATCTGATGGTCAACTGGAGTTCCACGGCAGCCCTGATTTTGTCGCCTGCGAGACCGGCCAAAATGGCGGGCTGAACATCTACACCACTGAGAGCACCGATCTCAGCAGATGTAAGAAGATCAACCTCAAGGCTGACTCATGCTCTGGCTCGAAGTCACCCCCGCCTTCACCACAGCCAAACAACGGCTGCGGTGCGATCCTGTCGTCGGGTAACTTCGAATTCCCTCATTTGATCGTCCCTGTCAACTCGGACCACCCAGACACCGCGTACGGCACTCAATTCAACGGAACTGTCACATCCACTATCTCGAGTATCTTCAACTTCGATATTCCCCAGTCTGACTCGGGCAAGAGTTGCAGTCTCGTCTTCCTTTTCCCTAAAAAGGAAGATCTCCAGACGTCATCGTACAGTTTCAGCGGTGATGGCAAGATTGACGTCTCGAAGCTTTCCGGCGTCGCTTCTGAGAAGACTACTTTCCACAATGCCCCGTCTGTTGCGGATGATCTCGGTGATATTACCATTTCGCCTGGTGGTTCATTCGTTATTTCGACCTTCTCCTGCCCCGCGGGCGAGGCTATTGCTTTCGAGCTGAAGAATGCTGGTAGCACTGATCTCAACTTTTTCCAGGACTTCAACCCTGCTCCGTAAGTTAATACTTCTTGTTTCTTGTTAGCTGAATAATAACTAATCCTTTACAGTCTGGGTCTTTTTATTACTACCTGCTAGGTGGTTTCTTGACGGACTTCTTCCAATCCTTAGGAATGTCATCGCGATCGACACGATGCAGGTATATGTTTACCGGTAATTAATTTTGAAACAACTATGTTTGAATTATGTCTGATGTCTGATATGATTGCACGATGATGTACCTATATGAATCTCTCCTTAATCGAATATCATCATTTCGTTTTGACCGTGCGTCTGCTGGGATACTGAACAAAACGCTCTTCTGGAACCTCGTCTCTCATTTAATCTTAGTAGAATGCAATAATCACGAAGCTCCAATCAGGAACACAAAAAAGACGATCCTGTGTGACAAGAATAAAACAAGCTCACCGAAAGACAAACTTGATACTCCGACGATGGCCGACTACCCTTTCTCCCATGGAGCTACTGGCTTGTCCAGATTGCAATGGCGAGGGCGATCCTTGCAAAGGCCCGAAGACCTCTGGATTCTGTAATACGATAGGTACCAAATCTGTGCACTCGCATAAGATTATTGGCAGGCAAATTCGGTCTCCGCCATTCATATCGTCATGACTAAAAGTGACAATCGAGATATAAATTGTATTGTATTAAGAATATATCCCAAGCTTATAGATGATGTCAGGATCTGCATATACTCTGTTTGTACGGAGAACATGGCTGAATGAGATCCTTCAGCTGATGTATAAAAGTATCCATTAATCCATGTTAGCGCAGAACATTCCACCAGTGAAAAAACTGGCCATGGAGTTGATTAACTTGATTATCGCCGAAGACTATTGGTCAAGTGGGGATACAATGGAGACTCTGGTATGTAGATCATCGGTGTTTTCTCCATCTACGGTGGGCAAAATATTCGGTTTTGTTCCGGTGAACAGGTTCCTGATCGATCGGTGTTTTCTGGGTTAGCTCCTATCCCTTGAACTATGTATGTACATAGTCCTGGACTATTTACAGTCCCACTGTAATCTGTGATCATCTTCCTGTCAATTCACATTCCTCAAATTTTCACTATTTCCGGAAATTTCCTTCTTGTCCAGCCTACAATATCACCAGGCTGGAGCAACCATGACGGCCTCAATACCCGACACGATTGTTGTCGACTTTGAAGGCGATCATCCTCATGACTGGCCGAAACGTCGAAAATGGCTCGTCATGTGTGCATTGGCAATTCCATTGTTCTTGATGCCATTGTCTTCTACGATCACGACCCCCGCCGTTACAGCAATCTCGGCTGAATTTCATGTTGATACTACAATCACCGGGCCACTTGCCCTTTCGCTTTTCTTGCTGATGTATTGCCTTGGGCCAGTTTTACTCGGCCCCTTGAGTGAGATGTTTGGCCGCGTTCCGGTACTCCAGACTGGGAATTTATTCTATTTGGCCTTCAATATCGCAGCTGGATTCTCTAAAACAGAGATTCAGCTCTTGATATTTCGGCTATTCAGCGGCATTGGAGGCAGTGCATCATTAGCTGTAAGTGTACTTTTTCCCCCCCTGAGTGTCATAGATTGCTAAATATCACTAGGTAGGTGCCAGCACTATTGCTGACCTCTTCCGTAAGGAAGAGCGCGGGCTACCTGTAGCCTTGGTCAGTATGGGCCCAGTGCTTGGTTCTTGTATTGGCCCTATTGTTGGAGGCTTCATTACAGATTATACTTCATGGCGATGGACCTTTTACGCAACATCCATCGCCGCTGGCGGGTCTCTAATCTTATGCTTAATCATGTCTCGAGAAACGTATCCACCTGTTCTTTTATCGCGAAAAAAGAGATGGTATATGAAAAATTCCGAATCCAAGAAAGAAGCTTCAGAAATCATCTGCAAGTCTCCATTCGAGGATGACCAAGAAGATCTCGCTGATCGTTATCGACGAACACTCTTTCGTTCGCTCTACTTCTTGGGTACCCAGCCAATTGCGCAAGTATTGGCATGCTATTATGGATATCTGTACGGGATCATCTATCTTCTCCTTTCGAATTTTTCGGATCTCTGGACGGATCAATATCGCATGAAGCTCAGTACTGGAACTTTGAATTATATTGCCCCATGTGTGGGCTATTTAGCCGGTGCAATTATCTGTGCGTTTCTGACCGACATTGTCTATTGTCGACAGATCGCTCGAAACGGTGGAGAGAAAAGGCCAGAATTTCGACTTCCAATGATGGTCCCAGCTTCACTGCTCGTTCCAATTGGACTGTTCTGGTACGGATGGAGCGCAGAGTACAAGACGCACTGGATTGTTCCTGATATTGCTATTGCACTTCCACTCATGGGCGCCACAATCGTCTTCCAGTGTGTGACTGCGTATCTTCTAGATACATTTCCACTTCATGCTGCCAGTGCCAACGGCACCGTATATATTCTCCGCGGTCTCACGGGATTTGGCTTCCCCTTGTTCAGTCCGAAGATGTATTCAGCTCTGGGCTACGGATGGGGAAATAGCTTGTTGGCGCTAATAGCTCTAGTTATTGGGTGTCCGATCCCATTTATTTTATGGAAATATGGAGGGAAACTTAGGGCAGCAAGCTCGTTCGCAGATCGCGAGAAATAAATAAACAATATCAATATTGAATTAAAGCCTCTATGCCCTATTATGTTCATTACCATCAATGATAGCTTCCATCATATCGTAGCACACTTTCTCACTGACATGGCTGTCTTTGCAGTAGTCTTCGTGATTCCGGACAAAATTCCTCATCCAAGATGCAGGCGTTGGGCTAATACCCCTTGCTCGGTCTCGAATAAGAGATAAACATGGCTCGATAGTGTTTCGTTCATGTTCGGATACATTCACATGGTCAAGATAGCAGTGCACAAAGAAAAGTAACCCCGGAAAGCCGTCAATAGTCTCCTCGCCGTTGATTATCTCATTTGCAGACATCAGACCATACATTTGCCCGCCGGTCATTTCTTGACATTTGCTTTGCAAATAATAACTCCTTTTGTGATCCATGCAATCTGGCTTGGAAAGCCAGTTCCTCCGTCGGAACCAGAAACGCTCCTCGACGACGGCGTCGCGTTTTTGGCAAGACTTCCCCGACTCATTTACCAGATCAATCGGAATGTAAAAGTTGAGATGAAAGCAAACGATTGCCCTGGAAAGTAGAAATGAGAAGATAGCAAAAGCCGCATTATCAAAATCAGTTAATTGGGCTTCCATTGGTCGAAATTCAACACGCCAACCCGGACCATTCTCACTTATTGGTGGCTTAAACCGCACATGGTTCCAAACATATCCGTAGAGACTTTCGAACAGGTGCGTCTCAGTTGGTGTCATATTTTTTGTTTCTGCCTCGGTGAGGATGAGGGGATCTCGAGATAGGATGGATGCGAAGTGATCAGCTAAGAAATGATCCATACCACCATTGACCAAGTACTTCTTTAGAGAAAGATCCATTGGTTTTAGTGACTCCGGATTATATAATCCAGGTGGCTGATTTATCGAAAGATAACTTTGATTCCAATTCCACCGCGGAGGCTATATGGCCAAGCCAAACCATCAGTAAACAATAGCGTGGCACGCAAAGAGAAGGGTATCATACCAGACAATCTCTCTCATTAGAATCACGATCATCGACCAAGTCCCCATATCTTTGCCATCGAGAGTCGGTGTCCACCATAATTCCCTTCCAAATCGGCGTTGCAGCAGTCAGCGCAAGCAAACAAGGTCCCAACGGAATGAATTGATCGTGCAACCACCTTGCCTCCGCCTCATTGGCAGTCTGGAAGGTGGTTTGGATACTGCAAGATCCTCGTCCAATATTCTGTTGGTCCAAGCAGATATGATTCTCTCTCTTTTCTCCGAGAATCGTGTCGTCAAGAAATGGCATGATTGTCAAACTGTCGCGATATATTGGAAGCCAAGTTTTAAAACCCCCATTCGACCGGGCATCAACGTTTCTTGCTAATAGCTTATAGCGAGGCTGTGAGCACAAGGGGTCATTAGAAGGCCCTGAGGTCCAGTTGCTGGCAACTCCAGTCCTCGGGAATATACATAGCGGAACTGCATATGTTTGCGATGGAAGATACCTGTTGATCAATTCCCGCCTATACAAGGACGAATTAGACATTTGGTGAGTCTTCTGAGTCCAGGTGGACCCGACGCACCTCTTCCGCATATTATCCTCAACGTTTGCCAAATCTGATAAACGCCCTGTATATGGTTTTGCTGGAGTCGTCTCTACAACGTATGAGGCCCATTCCCATTGCAAATTACCCCTGGATAAAGGTGAGTCATTGGCACTGCTCTGCTGTAACGTTCAACGTACGGATTATTGGGATGATCAGCCTCTGCTTCCCGTTGTTTGATGACCTGCGCTTGTCCCAAAAACATCGTTGCCCTGGATAAATCTACGTCCAGGTTGACTATGGGAAATTCAATCTTAAACCTTTCTCAGCTTTGCATCTATAATGTGTCCGTAAGTTCATACCTCATCTCCCCACAATGGATCTACCTCAATGCGGTCCTTCTGTTTCATCCAAATCGCCAGGCATTGCTACATAACTTTAGACTGGGGCTCAGAAATGCAAATAAATGCCACTATTTACCTCTGCAGCGGCTTTTTGAACGGACGCTTTAGCCCTCTCAGCCTCTTTCGGGGTCAAAGGCGAATCCTCTATTCTAAGTCCGCGTTTTAGTAGTTATCCCTTGATTTCAAGAAGGTGGGAATGGACGAACGCAAGGCCCATGTTGAGCAAAAATCATAGATTTCCTTGTGTCGGCGCGATGTAGACAGATGTGAATTTCTCTAAATGTTTCCGCGTGAAAAGATTCTCGAATCAATGAGATGGGGACTATTATGTAGATCATTGTATTCAAAAGAACGAGGGATCATATCTGGCCTGGGCGACGATCAGATAGATCGGACCCACGATTATGCAATGTCTCAAACTTTCATGTTTACGACCCACCAACCTGCCCTGTTCCAAGTCCTCGATCTACAAAATACATCAACTCAGGGGTCAGCAAAGATCTACATACCGTAAGAGCCTGGGTCTTGGCTGCGATGTCATGAGAAGCTGCCTCTCTGTCGGTGAAGCATAAAATTCGGAAACTTTTAGTGCCATGCCTATTGTCGTAGTGATAGCCCTTAACTTGGGTTGGAATTGTAGCAAACAGGAATAACTTCGGAATCATGGTCTTGCGGAGAAATTATTTTTACAGAGCTTTAACCAAATATTAGCAAAGCTTAACAGGGTGATATGATTCGTGTTGGGGGGGGGGGGGGCGAGTCGCTTACATGGGCAGTATTTTCCCGTGTATTCTCAGCAATCCATGAAATTGCAACTTATTCAAGAGGCACTACTTGCAAGCCTCATACTGTAAATCCACTTTACTCCATAGACTCCAGTCTGGTTGGAATTGCCCAGCTCCCGCAGATTTTCCGTTGCGAATTACACTAACTAAATGGGTCCCCAGCGGCCAAGATATTTTAGTCGTTTCTCTCATCATTGTGATTCATGATAAAGCTACAACCTTACCTCTGACAATTATGCTGTGTGTTATAGAAAATCTATATGTATTCTATTGCTGGAGTTCAGCGATGGTGTAATCAATGATTTAGCTGAATAATATTCATTACGCACCAAAAACCTAGATCATTACGCACTTCTGTCGAACTACATAGCGTAAAGAAAGACAATTACCTAGTTGTTGATTTTTTTTTTTTTAAAAAAAAAAAAGTATGCTAGGCAATTCCTTTTCCACGAGTGGTAATCTCTATTTTCTACTCATAGTGATGAAGACTAGGGAGACGCTTTCCGGCATGCCGGTCGTCGAGTAGTGAACTCTCGGCCCGCGGGCCGCCCGATGAGCAGGTCTAATTAGGACATCAAATCCCAAGAAAACCAATAAATTTGGATGGGGACTACCCAGAGATAGTATCTCTATACTTTCAAGTATATAACAGCCGACTCTATGGAGATTAGAAATGGCCCCACCAGGAAGCAGTAAGCTTTTCGGCCCATTAGTACTTAGACTGTAGGGATCTACTTCCACCGACCAGTTCGAAATCATATAGAAATCATTTGAGATTTATCCAATGTAAACAATCCCGTAAAAACATAAAACCTCATAAAACATATCATTGTAACTGACATTCATGACGTCAAAATGAGCCATCTCTTATCTTGTTTCTATATCAGCAACTATGGGCATAATGGTAGAATGCGGAGATGCTACATAAGAATGATGTCAAAGATCCAAAACTCCTGGTTGCCCCAAAAGACATATATATATATATATATATATTCATCTCCTTTGCGATTAATTTGAAGGTGTCAATTGGAAAACTAATTAATTACAAGAAATTTAGTAAATTAAATCTACAACATCGAAGCACACCATGTCAAGCTCGATCACCACAGATGTCAGCAATTATGAGGCTCATGGATATGGCGACTCAAATCATACAATGAAAGCCTTGACATGGCAAGGAAAAAAATTCGGTTAAAGTTGGTCAGTCATTCTATCCATCATTTTCGATACTGTCATAATGCATCGCCTCTCTTGCTTATACTGTTTGGTACAGTGGAAACGGCTCGACCAAAGATCATCGACAAAGGGGATGTCATACTCAAGGTAACGGGTAGCACCATTTGTGGGAGTGACCTGCATCTTTTACACGGTATGTTGTGACTCTTTACTACTTTTCAGTAACAAATGAGGAATTTTGTATATGGATATGCTCATATGTTCCCTATTATCTATTATCAACTTATAGAAGCTATCCCAAATCTTCAAAAAGGCGATATCCTTGGCCATGAGTTCTGCGGTATCATCGCAAGTGTGGGACCAGCAGTCAAGAATGTTAAGGTGGGCGACCGTGTGGTGGCATCTTTTCAAATTGGATGTGGTGATTGCTATTACTGCAAGAAAAAGCTCTCTTCCATGTGCGAACGAACGAATTCGAGCGAGGATGCCTACAAACTATATGGGCGTCAAACAGCTGGTATGACCCCCTTCCAAATACCTATACCAACATTCAAAAGGCTCTCATACTAAGACTGTCGTCATAAGGCATATTCGGATACTCCCATTTCACAGGAGGATTTGCTGGCGGACAGGCGGAATATGTTCGCGTCCCTTACGGTGATGTGAACCTTCTTCAACTGCCTGATGATGTCCCTGATGAAAAAGGTCTCTATCTTTCTGATGTGCTAGCAACATCTTGGAACGCTGTTGTTGACACCGGAGTTGAGGAGGGTGATACTGTGGCAATCTGGGGGGGCTGGCCCAATTGGTCAAATGGTCGCTGAATTCAGCTTCGTCAAAGGTGCCAGTAGAGTTATTTTGATTGACGGCGGCCATGGAAAATGGCGACTGGATTTTGTTAAGAAGATACTGCCCAAGCTCGAGACAATCGAGTATACGAATCTCCCCGAGGGCCAGTCTGTTTCCTCAATCCTTAAGAAAATGTGCGACGGCCGCGGGCCTGATGTGGCGATTGAATGCGCCGCTGGTGAGTACACCAAGGGATGGGCTGATTATTTTGAGAGACTGTTAGGTTTGGAAACAGATACAGCTGAACTTGTCAACGAGATGATTACCTCGGTACGAGGATTCGGGCGCTGTGGAATTACAGGTGTCTATGCCGGTTATGTAGGTGGCATACTCTCTGTTATAAGACAAGTCTTCTAATGTGGTACTGCACAGTGTAATCACTTCAATATCGGATCCTTAATGGAGACTGGGATTCGTCTTATCGGCAATGGACAAGCCCCTGTACACAAATACTGGAAAGATCTCTTGAAGTATATTCAGCAGGAAAAGATCCATCCCTTGCACATGGTCACCCATCGCTTCAAGCTTGAAGACATGGAGAAAATCTACGATTTATTCAACAAGCGTGAGCTGGGCATGCAGAAGATTTTCGTACAGACAAAATTTTCTGCTCCTCCAGCGTCAGGGGCACCTGCGTTAACAGAACTTTGAGTTTCATGGAGTTATGATTTAATGTTTATGACCATTTAATATTATAATCTACATGAGATTAGGCAAAGAAATTATCCACTACCTAGATCTGGAACTATTCGTAGTCAAGCAGCCACCACAAATAGGGCTATATTCAAAATAATCACTTCTAACAAACAGCAAGAAGCAACAGCAAATGAAAGCAAAAGAAAAAAAATTCACAAAACAGCAGGGATTCGCATGTGATTACTCACCATACTACTAACCCGCCGGCGCGTGGCTAAAACACAGTTAGTAGTGCGGTTGGTATAATAGGGTGAACGACGCTTGAATGTCGCACGACTCGGGTGAGTAGGGTGAGTGCACAATAGACAGGGTGAGAATGGGATAAACTAGATCGAGGATCATATTCTGTTAAGCCCTTTCAGCTAAGTTTGCTTTAAATATCAATGGGCCAAGGTCTCCCCTTGAATCGTGCGTCATTATTACTATTCGGCGTAGCATTGAAAAGAAAGAAAAATAATAAAAAAAAAACTACAGAGAGCTTTTTACCATCAATTCATCCACAGATTCAAGGAAGATTTCTGATTTCACCATGCCTCGGACATTTACGTCAATGAGCCGTGCTACAGAGGACGACCCCTTTGCGAAGGACTTCGTGGAACTCGAAACGAAGCGCGGTCTCAAATTACACGATCTGTTCATGTACTTGTACAAGATGCAGAGCAAGCCTTTTTCGAGTACCAAAAACTTTCTTCTTTTGGTGTAGATGCGACGGCTCTTCCTGATATCACTTCCCTATCATCAGGAGGTCGCTATTTCAGACCTCTCAAATCTACCGGCCCTATAGCCGCCAGTTACCCCCATATTTATTCTTCTCCTGGATTGTTTGGATACCGGAGTGAATTGTCTATCATTCAAGCCCTGGAAAAGGTTCAATATGGGTGGCGGACTGGGCTTTCTCCTTTGGAGCCCGTACTGGAAAATGGGTTTTGGAATGAAATCTAGTAAGCCATTATATTGGTACCACCTTTCATGTGGCAAGCCTTCCCGGAGAGGCTAACAATGTTAATTCCAGTCCGATGTGCACTCACCCATTCTTTGGGATCGATGCAGGTTGGGAGTTTAGCCCAAACTTAGATTTTGTGATGGCTTCGCTTTACGAGTGGATCCAACCAACTTCTTGTGCCAACGATCAAACTCCCCATGTGCCTCATTTGAAGATATTTATGTCTACATCACACGACGTGGAGAATCTGAATCATATGATCTCTCAGGGGGAGCTCAGTGTTCTAATGAGTGCCTCCTATAACCGAGTCTACCAGCCCGGGTATGAAAAATATTCAATCTTTCCAGTAAGTCTTCTTTTGAGAAAGACTCCAGAAGCAGGGCGAAGAGCTCAAATATGACCGACATAGATACGCCTTATCTCATCATATCCCGAGGGCCGTGTTCGCATCATGGAAGCAGTATTCGACCAGGTCTTTGAAAAATTCAGCGTAAAATTCACCCCAATTCTAGATTTTGCCGAAAGAAATGAGTCTCTTTGGGATCTGTTCCTGCGCTATGAAGAGAGCGAGGCACTTCCGGCTAAAGAAAGACGCCATCAAGTTCATGACCTGGCAGTCAGGGGCTCAAAGGCAAAACAGATTTAGTGTTTCTGACCGACATGCAATATTGAAAATTTGTTGGTGATGCCACTTCTGTTGCTTAGTCGTGTGCCTACACACATCACCTTCCTTTACTACATGTTCTTGCTCTAATACAAGAAAAATACATATATTACCTCCACAACTTTTAGTATACTCAGCATGTTATCCTCCAGTATCTGAGGCGTTTCAGAGCCAACATTGCCTTAGGGGAAGGTGGGGGGGGGGGGGGGGGCACCACTGAAAGGGACCATTGCCATTAAGACTACAATTTCAACGTGCGGCAAAGATGATAATCTTCCAACCCCAAACAATCGTTAGGCCAGTATGTAATTGACCACATTTAATGATAGATATCAGTACATACAGGCCTGTCAAAACACTCACAGGCAGCCTGATTCCTACTAAGATCTGTTGGATCCCCGTATATATAGATAACTATATCAAGTAATGAGATAGTAGATGAATAGGCAAATGTATATTATAAGAGATAGTAGCAACAATACAAATCATTACTTATCTCTACTGGATTACTTAACATGGTGATGGCTTGTTACTCTCCCGTCACTTTTATTTAGCTATGGCAGATAAAATTAGCAAACAGTAAAATTGGATTCAAGGAAATAACCCATTTGTCAAATCAGACAATTGTTTCCAGATATCAAACCCATTGTATCCACCAAATGCATTCATGGGACCGTCAAAGAACGACATTGGCGTTGAGCCTGTCGAGTTACAAGCGTTCAATACCTCGGTGTGCCTCCGCATACTCAGAAAACACGGGTAATCCGTGAACGATCAATCAAAAATAGATTTATCTTTCCAATTTCTTTCTTGAATATTCCACGGATCTTGGAGGAATGTTAGGATACACAGAAGACCAACAACAGAGAACGATGGTCAGGATGCAACTTGAGAGGATAGCTCATGTTCCTCTATGGTTGGGCTCGTCGATCCAGCCGGTATGGTCTGCTGTACTGTTGGAAACCAAGCATGAAAGCTCAGAGTCTCATAAGAAAGCACAGAAGAGATATCAGGCCAGAAGGAAGCATCTCTAAATAGTTTAGAACGCAGGCAATCCTCAAAGCCAAATAATGAGTCTCGGATGCCTACAGTAAGGCAGACAGGGCATGTTTCAGTCTCTGTCCGGCAGGGATTGATTACTGGCAGTGAGGTAGTAATTCTCCTTATCAACGCACTCAATCTCCCGCTAAATTTGACCGAGCGTATATGATGCTTGGCTTGCAGCTAAGCAAATTGCATTTTCTTTTTTTTGGAACATAGAAAATTCTTTTTTCTGAATTGATAGCTGATAATTTTGGTCATTCGGCATATCAAGAATAAGATTTCTATTCTGAACGGACTGGCCCGGCACGCTCGACTCTTAATTAAATCCAGAGATACTAGACATGTTGGATGAAGCAAGGCAAATTCAACAGAGTGATAGACAGCGCCACAATGCCAGCAAGCACACTCCCATATATCATGTTATGCATGGACATTTTCTGTTGAAGTCAACGGTTCATATCCATACCAGGATCGCGGTGCATTTCACCTGCGGCTTGTATGATTGATGCTACGGCCCTATCACTCCCCAAAGTGTCCTGCAACATGATGCGCCACAGCTGCTTCGTCGCCCTCAAATTCTGGGCAAACTGGACATTTCACAGTGGCTGTGTCTTCCGCAGCAGCATTTGTTTCTATAATATCATTTTCCCTCCCATCCATATTGTGCTGGGCTTGGGACTTGGCATTTCCACCTCGTTTCTTTCCCTTTGCTGGGCGTATATAACTGTCCAAACCAAGAGGCTCCGATGAAGGCTCGTCTGGTTCATCAAGACGCATATCACGCGAGGTAAAACGATTGCGTCTTCCACTCAAGTCTCCCCCCTGAGTCCTTAATTGTATACCATCTTCGCCGTCTTGTAAACCCTCTACTCCCTTATCAAATTCCACTTGTGTTTCCTCACCGCTTCGCAGACTTTGCACTCGTCCAACGCGCCCGTCAACTAGACGGACTTTGACACCTCGTGGGTGATCGCCACGTGTGAGTACCTCACTGACTGTCCCTGATACTGTACGGCCAGTAGGTTGGTCCACTTTCAAGACGATATTAACAGAAGTGCCGGGGTTGATAGACCTTGAAGGGGGCACGCGCGGGTGGGACGGGCGCGATCCACCTCGTCCACCACGTCCGCCGCCGCGACCACCCGGTCGTTTTTGGCGATTCATTGCGTGTTGATATTTGGAGGACGAATTTAAAAAATGAGATAAGCTTATGGGCGCAGCGTGATGAGTGTAGACTAGGATGGATGGTAGTAGGGTTGAAAGAACAAAGAATGTGCAATGTGGATTATCGGGTAGAATATTAACGAGCCTCGCTCTGATAGATCCAAGTCTAAGACAGCCTGATGAAAAGATACTCATCTGTTGCATATGTTATCTACGACACTTTCTGATGTTCAGTATTATGTGAAGTAGCTTGATATAAGTTTCTCTGATATTTGCTATTAACGTCGTTATCTAGTCAATTTGGTCAGAATAAAGGAAGTCGCTTCATTGAAAAGGGTTTCTCTTGTCTTTCAGTTGCTGAAAGAAAATTATAGAAATTGAACAGTCTTCTTTTAACGGTTTTATTTAAGGATGTCTTGAGATGGATATTGATTGCGGCTTAGCAATAGAAGAGGCCCCTCTACAAGTCTACTGCGGTGCTCTTGTTTTCTGCCCACAGAATACCGAGGTCAAACGTCTTTTCTGGTCTCGAAGACTTCCTCTTGTTCGAAGTGTGACGGGGGTTGGAAGTGATTGACTAAATTATTTACATGTACTTGAGGATCGTGAAACATCCGCAATTACAGAATTAGCTTCCTCGCCAGATAGAACGAGACTGGCCACAGTGTCAGAGAATTCCACAGTCAAAATATGAGATCCGATGACTGGAAGAATGATGCTGAGTCTGGAAGGGAGACAAAGATATTGTTACGGCAGTCTCGTTTTTACGCAGTTCTGGGTCACTCATAGTAGGGCTCAGTAGTGGTGTGGTCTTCGAAAAATTGGTTTCACCCTGGATTCAAATCCTCCAACCCAGCTCAGAACAAGACCAGCCACAAGTGGCCCGCTTGAGACGAATAAGCCTCCTCGAATGGCGCCTTAGTTTCCTCAGGGGGGAGATCGAGTACGGTCAAATTTTGACAAAATTGCGAACGATCGATAAACACTCTTTGGCCAAGGATCTCCCTCTATCTATCAACGTTACCCGAACAAGCCCTAATGGGCAAGTAGCAGCCTGCATCTGGGAGGATGGCACGATTCGACCGTTTTCAAGGCTTGGGGATACCTGGGAAGAAGTCATTCATGGGGCAAACAGGCCCTCGACACTCGCGTTCCCGCCAAACGGTTGTTTTTTGGCTGTAGGATTTTTCGAGGGGCTTGTTCAGACTTGGGATCTAGAAAATAAGTGCTGGGGGCAAATAGAGGGAGATCATAAGACCGGGGAGTCTGTTGCTGCAATTTCCTTTTCCGAAGACGGTCGATCCTTGCTTTGGGCGTCGCACAGCCTTCTTTGGCAGGTAAGTATAGGCTTGATGTCAAAAGAAGGCCTCAAGTATTTCGAAGAACAAATCACTGCGATAATCATGCCTCCACTTTATTCGCAACTCATATTGGCTAATGGAAAAGGAAAGGTCCACGTTCGGGAGATTGGAGGTATCCCTACTAGGGGGGAGTTACACTGATAAAGCGGCCTATGACAGTACTGGGAATTAATTCAATGGTAGGGGATCGAGCATAGTCATTGATGAGGGCTTATTATCTCTCGCATGCTTCGCAGTTCCGTGCTTGATTATGCTGGATCTTGATGAAGGCAACGAGCCGCAAGTTAGGTTCCCATGGCCGCTTAATATGTGTTCCTTGTGGTATCAATTTGTTTCTGGTAAGTTTTGATATGATACTGTATGTTTGTGCTTTTGCGAGGGACCGCTCTCTTTCATCTTGGATAGAGAATGCAAACGGCTATCCTTTGATGGGAAGGATTTCAACAAAGGCCATTCTTCCACGGCCAAGTGCATCGCATTTTCATCTGATAATCGACTTGTGGCTACATCATCTCCGGATAAGCTATTCGTTGGAACGAATATAGAAATCGTCGATACTTCTACGAGAAGACTCGAGCTCCCTCAGTCTCAAGAGCTTGGGGTTAATGTATCTGTCTGGAAGCTGGTTATTCTGTGACAAGAAACAGATTATATAGCTTCCTCCTGACGATCGGCCAGAAACTTGGGACTTTTACGACTCAACTGTCATCATAGGACAGAAAAGCGGACGCATAGTATTCCTAGATCTTGATCTTTAGCTGGATGAATATAGGACATGACAAATGGCATATCAAGCGGCTCTAACTAAGCGGTCTCCCGACGAAGAGGCAGCGATGCTGGTGCCTCAGAACGGTGATGTGCCTTTTTCATCAACCTGTCTTTTTCTCCAACGGCATCCCAATCTGGATTCCCACAGTTGATCTTTGCTAGTTCTAGCCAAGTCTTCCATTCTGGCGTCCTCGGGGCTGCGTCACTGACCGTAACCCATTCGACTTCTCCAGTGGCTTGGATAGCAAACCACAAGCTTCGTGTAAAGCTCGGCTTAGACTCTATCTCTTTGGACTCGTCAAACTTGGGCTTGTCTGCATTCCTTAGATGTTGTGGTGTCACCTCCTCACATCTGTATCGTGACAGGTCCCACAGCCAGCTTGGTGGCAACAAAGATGCTATCCAATAAAAAACATTCAACATGACATATATAACAGCAATCACGGCCTGCATAGTCCAGCTGCAGTTCCCCAAAAATATTACAGATAAAGTGACTAGGGATAATGAAATACCACCCAATACTTTGAACAATTGGTCACTGACCAGATAATTGCACTCCTCGGGCCCCATAAAGAGCTCGCGGGCGACTTCTTCGGTGCACTGAATAATCACAAAGGCACCCTCCCGAGTTCGAATCAAGATATCCCCTTTTGGGACTACTGCATCTGTTGGACGAGCAGCCAGTTGTGGTCTCCAGTGCGAGGCAATTCCAATCAGGATTGATGCAGAGGCGATTGCTACAAGAGCCAGAACTGCCACTCCATCATTGAGCATCAATGCCCAAATGAGTGCTCCCAGTACTAATAATGAGGAAAATATTGTCAATAGATTGAGAGGCGATAGCGTGCGCGGCGACACTAGAGCCTCGCGTTCAGGATGTTGAGACCTGCTTCGATCTGCCATCGCGTCAAAACTTCTTTCTGGCTTCAATATCATCATAGTTTGAATGAGTATCTTACTGGAAAGTGTGATATGCCAGATCGCCACCTCAAAACTCTTCATAGTCGTGATCGGAAGAAGAACATTGGCGAAATAATTCAATTCTTGGACGAGGGTGCCCGAGTAAACTCCACAGACACTGTTGGGCAGACTGGGGAGTCTAGCCGCTCGAGTAGATCCTAGAAATGCCTGTGGCGCTGGAATTATCCGAGGAAGCAGACATAGTTTGGATGCTGTCAAAGGTTGAATATGTCGAGCCATTAGCGATTCTCCCAATATAGTGATCAGACTGACTACATCCAATCGCCAGCCTGAACTGTCATCGCGGCCGACGGGAAACCACTGCATGTTGTGTATAGAATCAGAGAGAAAGATTATGAAGAAGAATAGAAAACTAAGCACTCGAAGTGCAATAAGCCTCGAAGACTTTGTTATTCAGCTGTGATATACCCAGTCGAACATGAGGGGTCTCGAGTGAGGCTGAGCGAGAAATGCGGTGGCTGGGATGATCGACGCATCGCTTTTCGTGTTTGGCGCTTAATTATTGGCCATAGAAAGCTCATAAGGCCATGAAGTGCTTGAATAGCATGCCGAACGCCCTGTATATGCATATGGTAATGCATCATACGCGCTCATTACAGGGCTGAATGCGCCCTGTTCTGCATGTTAAGCCTCAGCCCGGGTGAAAATATTATGCACTCATGTTGTTTGATGCTTGGCACTTCCACAGATTCATCAAGTTATCATGCAACCAAGATGCGCGAACCATCGATCAGAGATTCTCAAGGTTGTTCTTTTCTTTTCCTTTTTTTTCCTTTTTTTTTCCTTTTTTTTTTCCTTTTTTTTTCCCTTTTTTTTCCTTTTTTTTCTTTTTCTTTTTTCTTTTTCTTTTTTCTTTTTTTCCCAAAACAATGCGAAACCGTCCAGATACCGAGTTGTACCACGTCTATTGGGTCTAGAGATGAGGCATCAACCACCGAAATAAGACTGAATAGAGATCTGAAAATCCACGTGAGTTTAATCGAAGATAATATATTTACAATATATGCTATTACTTTGTATTTGACTAGACTTTCGGAACTGTGAAGATAAGCTTCGGACATTGGGGAAAGGCTTGATTCTTTGATAATGGTCTGAAGCAGTGAACCTACTTACATCAAACCCGATCATTTGATAGGAAAAAAAATGTAAGAAATACCCATACAGACTATCTTCTTACCATTTGACTGTCTTACAGCCACGTGCACTGAATCGTACCAGGTTTCCAAATTTTTAAGAGCCAGTTGGGGGAATAATATCGAGACTTCGGCCAGTGAACTTTGCAACTCAACTATAAGCCACATGTAAATTATCTCAGCTACATGGATACTAGACTATTTATCAACATTGAATTGATTCATGGTTGCAAAAGGGACATTCTGCGGCCTCGTCGCATGCAAAAGTGGATCCGCAGTAATCACAGCGTTATGAAATTGGACTATGAAGCAGTATATACGACCCCATGGCTGCTATATTGATAATGGGAATCTGATCAGACAGACACTCAAGTCGATAATGATGCCCCTTAATCTGACAATCATTATCAAGACCATCTAATCTCAGCCTCGTTGATTCGCCCCTTTAAATTCAAGATTGACACGCGATGGGGCCGAAACTCGCCGATCCTTTTCGGCGCCCGCAAATTTTATCGCGTCGTCGCCAAGTTGTTCTTCAACATGCGCAACCTTCAATAGTCTGCGGACTAGAGCTCCCATTGCAACGCGAGTTTCTCCTTTAGCTATGCAGCATAATGCCCGTCATTCCCTATACGCAATCATGACATTCCTCCAGTCCTGCAAAGCCGGCGCAGGGGCTGTGATGGAGATCCTGCGCGAATCATGGGGCCAAGGAAATTATCAACTTCTTAATGGAGCTCGGCAGAAATCATCTCTTACAACAAAAAGAATTTTTACAATTGCAGGATCGGTGACTGTCGTGATTGTATTTTTATGGTACTTATTTTCGGGGTCACCAACTCCTCAGGATTTGCATCGATTCCCCGTTGCTTATAATGCGACACCATGCGATCATCCTATTGCTCAACTCGCATCGTCGGCTTCACAAGCCCTCAGCAAAACCTTGGAAACCCAATCGAAATCGTTGGGAGAGGCTGTTGCAGAATATCGTCGACGATACAACATGCCTCCGCCTCCCAACTTTGATAAATGGTATGAATTTGCGAAAGAGCGAGATACGCTACTGATTGATGAATTCGACACCATCTACCACTCTATCCTGCCTTTTTGGGGTCTAGGGCCGGAAACTATTCGTTCACGTGTGAGAGAAGATTTGGGATTCGATAATGCACTCATGGGCATCTCTATTAGAAGTGGGAAACCGATTTACTTAGGCAATGGGCAAGGCGAATTCCAACGCAATGGTACAATGAAACAGCTATCAAAGTTTGCTCAATGGCTGCCTGATATGGATCTTGAATTTAATGTCCACGATGAGCCGCGCGTCGTCGTTCCGCACGAGGAATTAAATCTTCTTGTCACCAAGGGGCGTACGAATCAAGCTCGTTTGAATCAGGAGTTGTCGCTATCAAACCGCTTTTCCACCGATAAAATTGAAGGCGCTATCCCAGAATCCTTCAGGACAAGATTCAATAATATACAACGACAAGAAACTTGGCTCTACTCTCATATGTCATGCCCACCGGAGAGCCCAGCCAGAGATCTCGATGGTAAGGCGCCGGATAATACAAGCGCTTATGCCACTACACCCTTGGGCTTCGTCTTTAATCAATCGGCATTTAGCGATATGTGTAATAGCCCTTCTCTACGCCATCGTCTGGGTATTTTTGAACATCCGAATTCTTTCAAAGTGACAAACGAGCTTACGCCTGTATTCTCGATGTCGCATCCATCTTCTTTCCAGGATATCCCTGTCCCATCACCATTCTATTATATGGGAGAAGCAAGTTTTGACCCGGAGCATGCTATTCCATGGGATTCGAAGAAGGGACAAATCTACTGGCGAGGAAAAACCAATGGAGGACACAGCTATGGCGGTTCTTGGCGCAATCTACAACGCCAGACCATCATTGGAAAACTGACCTACAACTCGTCGCTATCTGTACTCGAACCTAGAGAAGACGCCAACTGTTCATTGGGTATTAATGAAGGATGGGAAGTTCGTGAAGGGAATAATACCGAGTTGAGCGAGTATTTCAATGCCCACTTTGTGGAAATTGTTGACTGCGATGATGACTGCGAGGCAGAGGAGAAATATTTCGAGACAGTTCACCGAGAACATCAGAGTCAGGCCTGGAACTATAAATATCTCCTAGATATGGATGGCCACGCCTACAGTGGGCGATTCTACGCCTTACTGCGCAGTAAGAGTGTACCGCTGAAGCTGACATTTTTCCGGGAATGGCATGATAATTTGATCATTCCGTGGGTTCACTATGTACCGCTCAACAAAGATGCCGATGATATTCCTGATATTTTACACTTCTTCGAGAAATACCCTACTGGTCAAGAACTTGCTAAGTTGATTGGCGAGCAAGGACAGATGTGGGCTTCCAAGACACTACGGAATGATGACATGGATGTCTTTATGTTCCGACTCATGTTAGAGTATGTCCCGGCCTCCTTCCAATGAGAAAAGTTGAAGCTGCTAACTCTTTGCTTGCAGGTATGCCCGTGTGCAAGACGAGAAGCGCAATACGTTAGGGTTCACTTTATAGAAGCTTTTGGTTGGTAGTTGAGTTCGAAACCTGTCAAATCATGGCCAAGTGTTTGAATATTACTTAAATTAGCCACAAGTCTGTCGTCGTTTCAGAACAAAATGATCATACATAAGCTCAATTTCCATAGGTAAGTATTGATGTTAGTCGAATTAATATGGAAAGGCATCCTTTGTGATACATAAACTACACTAGCAATGCAAAATGCAAACCCCGCATTTATTGCGGTGAACACAATTACTAAATCCATCCACTCTGCAAATATCGACTTCAACGATAGGGTTTCCAAGAAAAAAGTGCAAAATACCGTCTGGCGTATATTGAAAAGACCTCGTTATGGCATGTAAACGTTCGCCCCCCGAATTTCATATCCCTGCTAGCCCGAACACGGTGAATATTCGGATTATAGATTCGACCACGCGGATCGGTAAGCTTGCGCTGGAATTCTTGATGGAGCCTCCAATGAATGGAATGCAATATATGCCAATAATTCCTTCCTGGTCGTTTCTCATCGAGCACGGATCGGGCAAAAAATTGCTATTTGATATGGGAGTCCCCAAGGACTGGCGCAAGATGGCGCCTGTGGTGGTCAAGAGTCTAGAGTCACATGGATGGGACATTAATGTCGATAAAGAGGTTATAGATATTCTGAGTGGCCATGGTTTAGCGGCAGATGAAATCTCGGGTATTATTTGGAGGTACGTGGATGATGCATACTTCGGGCACATAGAATATAGTCTAAGTCCGAGAAAATGCCCTACTTACAATTAGGAATTGTGATTACAGTCACTGGCATTGGGATCATATCGGGGACCCTTCTCGATTTCCATCGTCTACAGAACTTATAGTCGGGCCCGGTTTCAGCGACCACCTTCTCCCAGGCTATCCCAAGAACCCCGATTCACCAGTCCGAGAAAGTGACCTTAGGTATTTTATTCCTAGCATGATCTCTCGTGTACCATTACTAGTCTGGCTCTAACAAATACTACATTTAAGCGCACGGAATCTACGTGAGATTCGATTTTCAAACGATGTCAAGATTGGTAGATTTCGAGCATTGGACTTTTTCGGCGATGGCTCTTTCTATCTTCTCGATACCCCAGGCCATACTATCGGGCATTTGGGTGGTCTTGCACGAACAACGACAAATCCCAATACATTCATTTTCATGGGAGGCGATCTCTGTCACCATGGTGGTGAGATACGGCCATCCAACCATCTTCAAATTCCATCGGATATCAATATTCTTGATCCACCTAATACGAACTTGCCATGTCCTGGAGCAGCCATATATGACCGACTACAGGCTAGTCGTAATCGTTCTTCAAATCAACCATTCTTCGACCCGGGAATGGCATCGGATATTGAAGAGACTAAAAATACAATCTCGAAAGCTCAGGAGGCCGACTCTCAGGGGAATATCTGGTTTATCTATTTCCCATGATCCAAGCTTACTTGGTATTGCTGACTTGTTTCCTCTGTCGGCGAACGAGTGGAAAAAGCACAATTGGCGGCAGAAGACTCTTTGGGCGTTTCTTCAGGATTTCTCCTCGGCGCTGAAGCTGTTGCGGGAGAATGAGCACTGCTAGCCTACATATGCGCTGCAGTAATAAACGAAGCCCTCTACCAAGGAATCGGACAGAATTATCGATAATTTAGATTTAATATACATTATGGACAATTGATCTATAGAAAAATACTTCATTCCCCCTTTCTACAATCCCATCATCCTTCGGAAGCCTTTGTTCTCAACAACCCAGCCACCACCAAGTTTAAATACGCCAGGGCCCTGTAGCTTCGAGTCCATCTTCCCCATCGCCATTTCCGTCAAGAAGGGACCCAGCTGGTTGGTAGGAGAATGCATCGACTGGTAGAGGTGCCGGATGCCAGGACCAAGGAGAACCATTCCGACTTTATACAAGATCCCAATGTTTGAAGGGATGTATGGCTTGATAGCCTCGTGTGTTGCGGGATCGACGAAAGCAGGTCTCACGCTATCCGCTTGGAATGTTTCTGGATGCTGGGCAGATATTTCGCCAAGATCAGCTTCGATCTCTCCTTTAACTTTGGCGAATAACTGAGAAAATCTTCCGGGTTCTTGGGTTGCTCCTTCGCCAGAGACATGGATGAATCGGAACGGTGGACTTGAGGGTTTGAGAGTGGAGAATGCATTTGCAGCTGCCAAGACGTAGTCCTTCGTAATCTTGATGTATTGTCTATTCAATGTTAGACGAAATTTCAAAGGCTTGGGGAGATGTTGCTAAGTATTGGCATACTCCTTGTTGACGTTATTTTGACTAGTTCCCAATGCCCAGACGCATCCATCCGCATCTTTCAACTGTTCTAAGAGTTCGGGTTGATAGATTTCAAAATCCTTTTGTTGGATCACATGTACCCGTGGGTCTTTGGCATCCTCTGCCATCTGCACTGGTCTGCGACTCAGAATGGAGATCTTGGAAATTGAGGTGTTCTTCAACATGGCATCAAGAACGGCCGAGCCGACAAGGCCAGTTGCACCAGTAAGGATGAGATGCATATTGAGATTATATCGAATATCGATCAAGCTTCTCTTGTTGGATAATACGATGAATATTTCCAGAAGTTCAACGTCGTGACTAGCATCCTTTATAGACTTTTCCAATCTCCAAGTCCGCTGCTTAATTCCGTCGGATCTTTCTATTTCTGATGCTGACACCACGCTAGCCTAATGCGGACAATGTACAGCCATAAACAGATAAAATGTGGATATTTCTGTCGATTTTTATTGGCTGAGATGGTTTAATGGCATCTAGGCATTATTGGAGACGTCAAATGGTTTGGAAGGAAGGCCTGGTTTGTATTCTTTTTTCTTCCATCTAGAAATGAAACTCAATTAGATAGTCAATATGGAAACGCTCAAATGAACTGCTCTATGGAGAACTTTTAGCCACATATGATTAGACATTTATAAAGGGGTACGAAGAGCTCTTGAATGCGGCATGAAAAAAAAAATAATGAACAACATTCGCTTTTTAACCAGCAGCATAAGTGCTTTTTCCTCTCAATTTTGCGCCGTACTTCCATAAGAATATCGGGGCTGGGACACCGATCGCAATCGCGACAAATGCAAGGACACTATTGCCCCATCCGTAATGCAGAGCATCATACATGTATGGTGCAAAAAGTGGAAAGCCAAAACCAGCGAGCGATCGGAGAAATGCACCTGCAGCGAGAGCACTGGCAGCGAATCGAGTATAAGTATCTACCATGTATGTCTGCATACATTGGAAGGAGATGATTGTTCCTGAGCCGAAGAGCACGGCACCAATGTTGGGTGCGATCCAATGGCAATGTGACTGAGCAGTCCAACCGTAGATAAAGAGACCGGCTGGGAGGAGGATTGCAGCTACTACAAGAAGCGGGACGCGAAATTCTGGCCGACCAACGTTGTTATTGCGAGCTTTGAGACGTCGGTATATACGGTCATTGAGGGGTGCACAGATCTGAGAACCGAGCCAAAAGCCCAGACCAAGGGAAATATAATTGAGACCACCGATTCCTGTTGACTCGTTGTAGTATTCCGGGCTGGTCCAAAGGGACGGGAAGGTAGAGAGGACGAGATACATTATGCCGTAGACGTAGGCCATATAGAGCGCGAGGACTTGGACAATGGGTTGCGTAAGAAGGAGGCGGAAAGGGCGAATCAGCGAGCTGCGTAAAACTTCAGGAAGAGTTTTCTTTTGAAGTTCGGCCTCGGTTTGGTAGGATTCATCATTTGTATCTTTGCGAAGTTTTCGAGCTCGATCACGCAGAATGCGAGGGCCGTAGGTCTCGCGGAGGAAAAAGAGACCGGCAAGCTGAATCAGACCATCGGCTATAGAAGTCGCATAGAAGACCCATCGCCAAGTAGTGTTCTCTGCGATGAAACCACCAGCGATAGGGCCAAGGGCCGGGCCGAGAAGGGGGGCCAAACTATAGATTGCGATACTTTTACCACGTTCTTCTGGACGAAAGCAATCAGATAGCACGCCACCTCCCACCTACTACAGTCAGCAATCATTACTCCTTTTTTTTTCATTCTGGGTCTTTCCGGGCGAATGGCATAGAAGAGATATACTCACAGCCAAGGGAGCACTGCCTCCTAATCCCGCAAAGAATCGACAGACAATCATCTGCACTTTCGTCTGAGAAACAGCACAGCCGATGTTGAAGACCAGAAAGAACAGGTTTGCCAGTTGTAATACAATCACGCGCCCATATATCTCTGACAAGGGACCTAAGAAGAGTGGGCCAACAGCGTATGCGAGGACGAAGACAGACAGCATCAACTGGGAGATCACTTGATCGGTAACATTAAACTGAGCTGCAATGGACGGCAATGCGGGAGCGACCATTGAGGAAGAAACGGGGGAGATGAAGGTAAAGAGTGAGACTGTGATTGTCGCTGCCCATTTCTTCTTGTTGGTCCAGTTTTTGGGGTTCTCTGGGTCATCGGGGCCATCCCAATCGACCTGGGAGAGTCAGTATCAGTATGTCTCTATCAGAAGTTCATGAGCGGTGATACATCACGTACAAGCTTTGACTCTTGTCGAGACCGGGTCGAACGAGTGGACTTGGATTTCTCCAAGCCCGCACTTGCTTGGCGTCCTTTTTCGAGATCAACATCACGCTCGTTGACGATTCCTCCCCGTACCTCCTGGATGGTCTCTGTTTTCTCCACATCCAGAGATTCTTCATCGCTCGTCATTGCATTGTCGCTATGGTAAACAGATTGATCGTCCAAATGTTTTGCTGAGTGAACTCGATCTAGATGGGGTTGATGAGGATTGGAGGTTGATCGGAGACGAGATTTAAATGATTCAGAGGTATCCTGGGGCCTAGAGTCGCCTATTGAATTGCCTGGCGCTGTAGTATCTTCTGAGTCTGAGGTTGCACTGGATTTAGAGGAAATGCTGTGATTCTGCACATGTTGATCTACCATGGTGAGTAGTGACCATGTACCAGTTTAGGATAGACCAGAATAATGGATTAAGCCTCGTATAATCCTATGAAGAAGAAGAGATATTCCGGTCGTAGGTAGATAGTGGTCGTGAGTCAAGTAAAAGAAAGGCAAACTTGCGAAGGCCCGTTCTTATACGTGAATACTAACTACATCACGCATAGAGGAGAAGCGGAATACATAAAACTTCTGCTATCAATGCGCGGTGATAAATCTGGTTAACACCGTGGAAGTGGATTCAAAGAACTGAAAATATTCACTTCAGAGCTCATCTTATTGGAGGCGAACAATCAAGCATGGACAACAAGATGGGCCAGGCCGCCTGTCCGATTACTTTTTTCTGCAATTTTGTAGATTTGCGGGGCCAAATCTCCCTGAACCGGCATGCTATCGTTTAAAAGCGGGAAATTTTAGGGTTCAACGGCGAATCGGACCGTTCGTGGAGCCGGTAAAACTCCGCTGGAACGGGGTTTTTCGCCCGGTACCGGGATGTGACTCAGCAGGTCGGCATCTCGGCACAGTCACAGCTTGCATAACAGCGTAGCAAACAGTGACTATATATAACTGGTATAAGAAGAGTTGATTGGCAGTAATTAAGAATAGGAGATGAAGTGGAGGAGATAAAAATAAAGAGAGAAAGGAGACAGTAAAAGCCTATAACGTAATGCGTAGAGGAAGATAGAGGGGACTGCAAACGCAAATGGACTATAAACGGATGGCTAGTGTACTACTAGACTTATGACACGAGTTTCAAATAGAAAGAAAAATGAACATTGAATAAGAAGAGGGATAGGTATCTATATCTAAATCCAATGTGGAGTGAACAAAAAAGAAATCTCTTGGTTATTTGTAGGAATAGCCGAACGCGGGGGTCGAACCCGCAACCTTGAGATTAAGAGTCTCACGCTCTACCGATTGAGCTAGCCCGGCAAGGGCTGTTGAAGAGCGGACCAACTTTTGGCTACATAAACCAGAAACTGATTACGCCAGTTCTCTCAATATGTCCATGGCACTGCAGTCTGCACAAAGAGGCAAATTGGCATTAATCAAGGTTCAACCTTTATGAATTCCGTCTGAAATCCCTAATTCATAGTTCTATTGCCTCCTACATTGTCTAATAGCCATTTCAGACACTCTGGTCGTTTTTTTTTTGACTTTTTACCAATTTGATCGTCAATATATATATACTACCGGTGTTTGCATCTAAGCACGATCATTTCACCAGAGTGATACTATCACTTATCAAGCCACACTGCACTCTGACCCAGCGTCAAGCTCCAAATCTAAGACATTGATTTTGCATTTTGCATTATTCTTTGAATTGACCAAAGTAACCCTGAACATACTCAAATAATGCTCAGTCCACGGATTTGGCTAGATGCAATGGCCGTGGCTTGAGTGGTGCATGCCGATACGTACTATGTACCCGGGCATCTAGGCACTCTATATGAAAGTACCAGTAAAGTATCCACGGTCTTTTGATTTAAAGTAAATCTCAAATAATTTACAATTTAGAGTCATTCCATCGAGTCTCTAAGTTCTTGCTACGTACCTTGGTGTAATTCCTATTGCTATAGATAATCCTGTAGCGAAGCATTCTATTTGCTTGAATCGATCTACAAATCACACACTCGAACCCCGTTTACAGAATACACGAGAGAGTTGCGAAAATTTCGATTGGTCATAAATCATGTTTTAATAGTTAGTTACATGGAACACATTATTAACAGAATTTAGCCACACTAAACCCGAGCACTAGGATCAGTGCGCTCGACATGCGATGTCGCACCGTGCTGAGTAGTCATTGCTTCCATCTTCTCATCAACCGCAGCATCCTGCAACTCTGCCTCCTTATTACCGTGTCGACCGATCTGGTACCACGGAAGTGAGAAAAGACGATCCATGCTCTCAAGAGATCGACCAGCCGTCTCAGGCACACTGAACCAAACCCAGACGCCACCCACAATTGTCACTGCAGCGAAGCACCAGAATGTACCCTTGGGACTGATACCACCAGCAGACACAGGGAGAAGCATGTTAGGCACGGCACGAGAGTTACCATATTGATTGGCAAAATGGAGGGTCATGGCGAGCGAGGTGCCCAACGCCCGAATACGCAAGGGGAACAGCTCAGCTGTAAGCAGATATTGCATCGAGTTCCAACCAAGCGCCCAACCGAATCCAGAGATATAAATCATGGCAATAGCACCACGGCTAGCTCCTTTCTTGCTCTCGGGCAGGACAAAGCCATCTACAACACCCATCTCAGGAACAGCAGTCAGGAAACCAGCGATATATAGCATGGAGATGGCCTGGAAGGCAATTCCGAGAAGCAAGGCACGTTTGCGACCGATAACATCGACTAAGAAGAGAGCGCAGGCAACTGCAGCGACAAGTTTGATAATACCAAAGACAGCAGTCACCAAAAGGTTCTCATTATTACCGGTGATGCCCAGTAGTTGGAAAAGATCGGTGGCATAGACGGTGATCGAGCCGGCACCAGACCATTGAGAGAGAATCTGGGCCATCAGGGTAAGGTAAACGCGATACAGATTGGAGGGAACAAGGAAGGTCTCCTTCAAGATGCCGACCGGGCCAGATCCCATCGTCGCCTCCATCTCCATTTGGTGGGCACTTTGGATGGCGTTGAGTTCATTGACGATGTATTCGTGGTCCGGGGGTAGGTTACGCAGACGGCAAAGGTTCTCGAGGGCCTTTTCATCTTTTCCTTGCTTGACGAGATAACGAGGCGACTCATACTGGAGGAAGGACAGACAGAAGATGAGACCAGCAAAGATGATGTGAAGACTGGTGGGAACCTCCTGTGAGAGCATTAGCATGACGATCTTTCCCGAGGACGACGGTGGTCGTCGGGGGGCTGAAAAGGAGTGGAATCTTACCCATCGGTTGTGAGTATCATCTCCCAAGTTGACTTGACATCCATAGTTTGCAAAATATGCCAGAACAATACCTGCAGGGTATCATCGCCGTTAGTGATGTTTGATCGCCGAGACAAGCACTGCGCCAAGTCCTGGGCTTGTTAAGCTTCCTTGGCTTGAGGCTATTTTACATACCGAGATAGACAAAACCAGTAAACACGCAGGTGCAGAGACCTCGAATAGCAGCCGGAGCCTGGAAGAATTAGACGAGAATTGGGCAGAAAAAAGGGAATAGAACTTACAATTTCAGCAAGATACACAGGTGCAACGACGACAGTCTGACCGACACCCAGACCAGCGACGAAACGACCAGCATAGACAGCACCAAGAGAACCATTGTTACCCATGAAAATGGCCATACCGAGTATCCAAAGGAGACAGAGTTGACGAGTGGCCCAGATACGACCGATTCGGTCACAGACTAAGAAAGCGCTGTTAAGGGAAGAGTAAGTATTAGCATGGCACAAAACCTTGGAAAATGATGAATGGAAAAGAAAACTCTGACATACAAGAGAGCACCTCCAACAGAACCGATTTGCACCATGGAAGTGACATTTCCTTTGATGTTGGTCTGTTCAACCTCAGAGTAGGACTCATAATTGATATAACGTTGAAAGTCCTTAGATTTGAAAGCACCAGCAATTAGACCTTCATCGATACCACGCGCAGCTCCCATCAAACCAAAAGAGACAACTGCAAACCAAAGCTTCCAGTTGAAGACTTGGGATGGCTCGCCGGTGTTTTTCAACCGGAAAATGTTGATGGGCTTTTTCGCACCGCCGGCCATGGTGGGCGATTTCACAGTATCAAGATCGATTTGAAATGCGACTGTGAATGTGAAAGAGGGAGAAAGGAAAGCTGAGTAAAGGGTATCACAAAAAGAGAAAAAAAAGGAAAAAGAAAAAGGAGATCAGTAGCTGGTGAACAAGAGCGAAGCCCTTTAATAACCTCACAAGAATGGGGATATCCTTGACATGCGGGGAACTTCCGGGGGAATTTGGGGAATTAGAGGGGGGAATGGAGTATGGAGCTCGGAGAAGAAGCGAGGTATTTCCGAAAGTAGAAAGAATACCAGATTGATCTCGCATATCAATTACATACTAAACTAGTTCGGCCCTATAGAACATTACCGGCATCTGGTTGTGCACCCCGGACTGTCCCCAGGCCGACTATCGCCGGGACAAGACAGAGTTGGCCAAGACTGGGGAGAATTGCCAAGAGAGCTTGCATACCGAGATAGATGGCCGATCTTTTCTATTTGACGGCATCGCCGGTAGGTCGGGTCAGCTGGTCCATTTATTTTCTGTTCTGGCCGAGGTTGCACCGGCATCCTGATCCTGCGACCCGCAAAGATGCGGCGTGCAGCCTTTTGGTGATTTGGTGATCAGCTCGCATATTTAGTTTTCTCGCACTTAATATACATATAAATCCAGCAGAGGTAGAGATGATGAGACACTGTTTCTGAAAGTAGTTACAGAAATCTCCTGCAAAGTACATCGAGAGAATTCCCTGGATAAACCTCGGCGAAGTTCCGTGTGGAGAGTTAAGCCACTCCACGGGGCGAAACCGGGGTAGGCCGACAAATGACACTTGGATCACCTCTTATTGGCCCAAAAGAAGCAAATGACAGTGCATGGCTTGGCGGGGTAAGGAGAAAAAAGCTCCCTGAACCACACATGGTGGACGCGTGGTGGGTTTTGGGGCTCGAAGCCTATCTCAAAAGAGTTGTCCGTGCACAGAAATCTGGGTTTATCATGGTGCCATTCGGAGTACCGTGATTGATATTATACTATTCCACTCGGCTACTCTTCCATAGAGTCATCGTGGTTTCTGCCGATCCCCGGGAGAATCTGATATATCTCATACATAGTACAAGAAGGAGAGCTCCGGACTTCGGATCGGTCAAGGGCTAGGGTCTATACTCCGCAGAGGAAGTACAGGTTCTGGATAAGTCGGTCCCTCGGAGTTTTTATGGGGGCCGTTTACTACATCGTCCCACTCGGGGCTTGGCCAGGCTACGTCTAGATGGGCATCGGTGTGAAAATTCTGCTTCACACATGATCAAAGAGTCCGGTGATGTGATCGGGTTGACTTACGGAGTACTCGGGGATGAGAAGAGTGTAAATAATACGACTAGACCGGGTGAGTTGCCTATTAACACTAGATCCTTGATCGGACCGGGAGATGCAAATGCAGTGAGCTTGATGACAGGAAGCTACTAAATGTTGAGCCCAACCAGAAGCCGTCGATAGTCATTACTCTACATTCTACAAGACATTAACGTCTATCTTAGCTGACTGAAAATGCTGCATTTACTGGAGGATAGCAGACATTGTGTATACTTTTGAATGGTAGTTACATTAGAAATTAACCAACCGTGGCGTGTCAAAACAGCCATGCCCTTTGACCACGTTCATTTCGTCGATATCGGAATATTTTGTCTTGAACGTCCATCCCCCAACCGAATTATGGAGCATATCACACCGAGTCTCGGACTCTTGGGCCTTTGTCCTCTGCCACAAGCAGCAACCCAAGATTCCTAGCTCTGAGACCGTCTTTCCCCCATCGAGACATGCGGGTCCCATCAAAAGATTGTCCGCATCTGGCGGGTGGATCTTCTCCATAAGAATATACCTCGACCATTCTGAAGTCGCAATTGAGTTCAAAAATGCCGGGATCGCATTTCCGTAGACGTTGTTGCCACCCCCTTCCAAAGATGGCTTCAGGATATAATTGGTGGAGCGTTCGACATCACAGGCAATCTGTCGAGCTTCCAGACCTGCCATGGAATCGTCCAAAGGAAGTATCGGTACAAATGTTTCACGAATTCTGGCGACTTCGGAGGAAGACAGAAATCGTTCCAATACCCTCGGCTCCGTCAAGGCCTGCTGGACTTTCTTGAAAGTGGTTAGATGACCCAGCACGGAGGGACATTTAATTGCAGTGGATTTTTCCAACTGCAAGCGAGCATTGAAGCCTGATTCATCATACTCGCGGGCTTCGTAACCTGCTCGCTGATAAATCACCGATATCTCTACTGGGTTCTCTGATGCAAGCCATGGTGGGTGGAAGAGCAATGCGCGTTCTTCCGTGAGCTTGGTATACTTGAGTATATCTGGGAAATCTATACGATAGTTTGGAACAGCATCATCCTGATTCCATAAAACATATTCTATCGGTCGCTCATCGGCGATGTTGAACTGATCTTAGTGTTAATGGTGTCTTTTATGGCTGAAACAGTGGGGAAACTGACATTAAATGGCTGCACAATGAATAGGATCGCTGTCTGCCTCACCAGTTTGCTTCGTGGTGGTCCATACTTGTGGTGCGCTGATGCAAGAATTGCTGCGATGGACTCGATATTATGATTCTTCGGCAATGAATCGACAGGGAAATGTTTATCATTGACATTGTAACTCCCGGTCCTTGCGAGATAGCGGTGCATGTTGGCTACCTTATTTGCATGCGAAAAGCCAGAGCATGAGAACGAGTTGAATTCGACTTGCTTCAAACTAGTCTTCGATACGTTCGATGTCTGTTCCCTTGAAGAATCTCCAAGATGAAGCATATAATCGGAGCGAAAGATTCCGGCAGAGATGCCTTGGACGTATCCCGCATCCCTTGCGGCCTCATGAATCCCCCATAGCGCTTTTGCGAGAGGCTCCACTGGAATAAGATCTTGAATTGCATTGTAGATCCAATCCTCATCCTCTGCGATTGAGCAATATAGCTTGTTAAAGATTTGTTGAACTTCTAATGCTTGCTGGAAACGATCTCGGGGGAAAGTCGAAGGAAAACACTAGACCAGATGTCAAGATAGAACTCATTGCAGTTGGATCAGGGAAATATCACCCACGCTCACCCCCACAGGATGTGATAAGACACTATTTTCCGTCTCTGATTGGACGCGTTTCAACAGCGAGCCATGGTTAATTTGCCAGTCCTAATGATCGCCCAAGTGTTTTGTTAGCTGCGACCGCGGGGGACCGGCGCTGGGCGTCGAGGGCGAGGATTGAATATCGATACCTTGATCTGGGATACTAAAGAAAAAAGACGTTCTTCACTAAGATCAGGCGGGTATTCTTCATTCTCCAAGTAATCTAAGGAATCCATCATGTGGATGAGTGCGAACCGTGGGTAGTCGAAGGAAGATAGTCCCGTGTGGCGTGGAGAAAAGCCCCTTCAACGGCGAACACGTTAAGAATTGGGGCGAAAAGTCGAAGGCAAAAGAAGTGACGTCTTTGAAAAGAGGACATTTTGCGAAGAACAACACAACCGCATCTTGTTATTTGTCTTTAGTCTTTGATATTCTCAGATATACTTATTGAAAAGGTCTATTGCTGAAAAGAGTAACCCTCTTGGTGGCCTCTCGCGATGTCTTTTCTCTGCTTTCAACCCAAGCCCGACTAGTCGCAGATCATAGCAATGAGGCTCGGAGAGCTCCTATCTAAAATTGGACTTGCTAGTGAATATACTAGGCCAGACACCATACGGTCATAGCGAACGCGATGGCCGGGGATCCCAACTCGCACTGGAAACAAGTTCTGATTATCGTGCCTATCGTTGGAACCACTATTGCGACAATAATATACGTGCTTCGTTTGTTTGCCCGACATATGATCACGCAGAAATTACGAATAGAGGATATTATCATGGGTCTGGGCTTGATTTTTACCTGGGGTGTTGCAGGGTGTGTAGTATATGGTGAGTCAATCCGGATGAGATAAGAGTCGACCATTGTTCAATGAATAAATTTTTTATTGTAGCGGCTTTTCATGGAATCGGAGTTGGTAAGACTATATGGGCCTTACCACGCGAAGAAAGGAGGCGCATCACTCTGGTATACATCGCAAATTGGACTACCCATGTTAAATGAATGACATCTAATTGTTGTGATAATAGGCCGATTGGATCTTACAAAAGTTCTGGCCCGCAGCTCAAGTTTTGGTGAAAGTCTCAATTATACTCTTCCTTCGTCGGCTTCTCGACTGTCTCGTACGATTCAAGATATATGCGACAGTAGTTATTGTATTCGTGGTCGCGTGGGGAGTCACTGCGATCATGGGAAATACATTTCAATGCTGGCCAGTTCAATATTTTTGGATCAAAAGTATCCATGGCAGCTGTATGAAGGGTCAGAATACTTTCTTTATTATCATCGGCTCGTTGTCGCTCGCCCAGGACGTGCTTATCCTATGTCTACCACTGCCTGTAGTATGGCAGCTCCATGCCCCCTTGCGTCAAAAGATTGAGATTACACTACTATTCTCGATTGGATGCTTGTAAGCTAAACCGGCATTCAATACCCTGTGTTTCATTTGAGAGGCTAATAATCCATGGCAGAGTTTGCATATTCAGCATTTTACGTCTCGTCGCGTTGAGAAATTTTCAAGCAGACAACCTAACAGGTGTGTTTTTTTTTCATATTCACAAGAGATATAAAGTGGAACAATAACATTTGTATCAGGATCCAGTTTCTTCACCTTAATATGGACTATCTTGGAGCTAGATGTGGCGATAATATGCGGATGTCTATTGCTGATGAAGCCTCTCGTTCAGTCCTGCATCCAATACATGCGAAGAGAAATAACACGATTAAGCAGCGGATCTCAGTCTCGTGGCTCTGAAATGATGGGTGAATCGCCGGTTTCTCATGGTGGATTTGCATTAGAAGACCAGAGCCAGCAACTTCAAATGGAAAGATAAGACCCTCAAGCTAGGAATATTGCAAGGTTAACTAGAATTTAATACAAGATAATGCACATAAGTAGGATATGCCCTTTTCCTGACGGGATGATAAATGTGCCATGGAAACTTTCCAATATTACTCAATTAGCATAATTAGGAGTTACGGGCCAAAATGTCTGCCGAGGTATTACTGAAGACAGAAAATTGTTTTAGAAATAATATCAAGGCTTGTGAGTTTCTTGATCAAGCTGGTCTAGTTATCATGAAAACAATCCAGAGTGTCTCATTTCCATGATTTCCATGAGAGACTCATGATACAGAAAGCGGATATGATCTTCCCAGCCAAGCAGCTTTTCTTCCGACGAGAAGAAGGGATTCTGCGAATAAAACTTGTCCCTTGGCATTCTGCATAGCTGCATAGGGCTAAGAGTCAAGATTGAACCGACATGCAAATTAGTCCTACGATACTACCAAATCTGTGCAATCCAACCCGAAATACCACTCGGCTTAGTTGCCAAGAAGAACGTATAGCCTATAATCAGTCAAGTTTGACCCAAGGATTTCCGTATCTCAACTGATCCATCCTGAAACGATACGGAGTTGTCGTAAAGCGCATTATCTCCCCGCTTTGCCAAGGGTGCCTATGTCTTCATGAATGGCGCGATTATTTCGAGGTATAGGGGTAGGGCATAGGATTCCGTCTCGTTTTGGGCCTTGCTAAAGGAGCCCAGATTTGGCAAACCCCAGACTCCTTGATTTTCGTGTCTTCAGCACTGCTTTCCTGAGCTTTTTTGAAACGGGATAAATGTTACTCCTGCAATCGCGTCCCCCAGAAAGAAATTACTCCACGCCACCAGTGTTAACAATGTAGAGAGAATGGACATTGTGACGATGTTTCTGGAGTGAGCCAGTCGGCAAACTGGGCGACGGGCGAACGGCGATGGTTTCATCCCGCGAATGAAGGACGGTTAGGAATATTCGACGAGGCATAAAATCGAGCCTCGTCGCTCTACTCACAAAGGTCGTACGGGACACCACCAGATCTAGGACAACATCGTTGGACACTTTAAGTGTTAAAGTCTTATTGAAAATCAAAGCTGCCCTCAAAGAACGCAAGCAAAAAGATGCTGCAGATTGTAGCACCTGTTCTTTTGGCCACGCTGGTAGCCAGTCATGGCCATGTGACGAATATTGTGGTGAATGGTGTCTCCTACGAGGGATGGGATATAAATTCATTCCCATACTCTTCAGACCCACCGGCTGTTGTCGCATGGGGCACGCCTAATACTGGGAATGGATTTATTGAACCCTGTACGGTTTCCCAAATATCTCTCTCATTTGGTGACATAGAACTCTTTTCAAGCTAACGAATACTAGCAAATTATGGTAGCGATGACATTATCTGTCATCTCAACGCGACAAACCCGAAAGGACACGCGACAGTGGCCGCTGGTGGCAAGATCAATCTTCAGTGGACGACTTGGCCCGATTCTCATCATGGCCCAGTGATTGACTACCTTGCTGACTGTGGGGACTCGTGTGAAAGTGTTGACAAGACAACCTTGAAGTTCTTCAAGATTGATGGCGTGGGTCTTGTTGATGGCTCTGAAGTTCCAGGTACTTGGGGCGATGACCAGTTGATTAGTAACAGCATGAGCTGGATGGTCCAAATTCCTTCAACTATTGCCCCGGGAAACTATGTTCTGCGACATGAGCTCATTGCACTCCATGGCGCAGGGGCAGAGGGTGGTGCACAAAACTATCCCCAGTGCTTCAACTTGAAGATCACTGGCTCTGGCAGTGACAAACCAGCCGGTGTCTTGGGAACAAGCCTGTACAAATCAACAGACCCTGGGATTCTGGTGAACATCTACAATTCACTCTCGACGTATATCGTGCCAGGTCCAACTCTGTATAGTGGAGCTGTATCTATTAGCCAGGCAACTTCTGCAATTACTGCCAGTGGAACTGCAACTACGGGAATAGATTCAAGTCCTACTACAACTGCTTCCACTACAAGGACCACCATAACCACTACAGTGACGACGTCCCAAACTACAACCACTACTAGCCGAGCGACAACCCTCTCGACTACAACCAGCGCTGGTGGTGGCAGCACCTCAACCCAGTCACTATATGGCCAATGTGGAGGAAGTGGATGGCCTGGGGCGACAGCGTGTGCCTCGACAGCTACCTGCACTGCTTATAATGACTATTATTCACAGTGTGTCCCAACCTCTACTTGAAAGGAGTGAATCCATCAAAGGCTAGTAAGGAGGATACTATACAAAGAACAGCGTATTAATTTTCAGCTTTTGTTGCACTTTTTGTACTTTCGATATCTTCATTGAGCTTCGTCAAAATCAACAAAGCATCTGAAGATGTCGAGACTATCGGATGTCGTCTACCTGTAGAATAAGCTAAGATTCCGATTGGCCATAAACATCTAACTTCTAAACGGCCATAGAATTGATTTCGCGACGTGTTCAGATATTATGTCCTGGCCCCTTGAGTGAAAGGTTGTGACAATACATATATAGGTATATATTCGTTTAGATAGCTCTCCGTACTTGAGACTGCTTTGACCGAGTATCAATGCTCGGTCCTTATGTTTGAAACACTGCTAACTATAATACTTCCAAACATGTAAATGTGGAAAAATTATCCGCGATCGTAAGATTGTGCATCAGGACATTATCAATCTCGGGATCATAAGGCCCCAAAACTGGTGGAGTCAAGCTGGTTGTAATGCCAGAAAATATAAGTCCCCAAAGAGATCGCATAGCCGAATTGTGCAGGCCGTTTCCCCCACCGTGTATAACCAATAACGTTGGATGTGAGCTTGGCTTGGTGGGTCAATGAAAGCCTCGGATGATGGATGTTGCACCGAACAAGGCATGAGATCGCCGTTAGAGAACGGGACAATGATTGTGGTCCGCTCATCAGCCGAGAAATCCGCTCCTGAATTCGATAGCCTCCCTATGTAAAACGTCTGATAAATGATAGATCTTGCTCAATCATCCATCCACTTGAGTCAGCGACTAAGAATCTCAGCAATGCGAGCCAGCTTCCTTGCCACTCTTGCAGGGTCACTTTCCCTTGCGAAGATTTCCCTCGGAATAAACATTATCTCGTCTAATGATGATGGCTGGGCGGAAGTGAATATTCGCTCTTTCTTTGACTCTTTATCTGATGCTGGCCACTCCGTGGTTATTTCAGCCCCGGCAGAGAATCAGAGTGGAAAAGGTCTGCTGATTATCCATAGTCGTCTTGTATCACAATGGCTAAATGAGTATATTGATATAGGTTCCTTCGAAGAGACGCCAACCACACTTGATAGGCCTTGTGAATTCAACAGCTGCCCAACTGGTAGTCCAGCCGTAGGACACAATTCATCTGAGCCTCGTCTCAATTATGTCAACTCCTACCCTGCAACTTCCATGAAGTATGGAATCAACTCGATTGGGCCTAAATTCTTTGATGGCCCTCCCGATCTTGCAGTTGCAGGACCTAATGTATGGGTTTGGTCATAGTATTCCTACTCAAGTATACTGACACTAGCAGGTCGGTAATAATATTGGAATCGCGGTTTATTTCTCCGGAACTGCAGGCGCAGCTACTTACGCAGCGCATCACGATGGAATTCCTGCAATTGCATTTTCTGGCGCAACTGGATCCCAAACAGCTTGGAATGCATCTTCAAGCTATCCTCATTATAGCCAGGTTTATGCTGATGCGGCCACAAACTTCACCAATTTACTTGTTGCGACGGGGATTCCTTACCTCCCTAATGATGTATGCATGCCCTCCTTGCTTTTCTCTTTGTTAATGAGTTTGAACTAACTTGAGACCTAGATTTGGCTTAACGTCAATTTCCCCTCGGTTTCAGAGACTAAATGCGCTAGTTCTGAAGACATTTCATTTGTCCTGTCGCGGATTCACGTGGCAGTTCCTCTCATCACCCCTGATGATGTGACAACCTGTGGTGGAAACAGACTACCAAGCGAAATTGGCGTTTCCTTCGCCTCGGGCTGCTACGCAAGCGTGTCAGTTGGAATGGCGGGCACTAAGGAGGATGCGAATGCCACTATGCAGGGAGTTGTTTTGAAGAAACTTGGTGATGTATTTACTTGTCTACCTTGATTGGTGGAATGACGATCAAAGGGCATTCTCCAATGCAACTCTACATTTAATGTGTTTCAAAGACAATGATCAACCCCAATACTATTCTATATTGATAAATTAGAAACCTATGATAATTGCGCTCTCCCCCCCTCCCCACCACGAGTAGAAACTACTTGCTGTACTAGTATAGCACAAGTATAGTAGGCTAACTAGTTCATATTGAATGATAGGCGTTTCTGCATGCCTTCTCGGTGGGGCTATCAAGCTACTATTTTGAAACCTCAAAGTGGTGGAAACGACTGCAAAGGACGAATCGCTTGAAGTCACGAACCCACGGGGATTTTCAGTTCCATAATCGAACGAGGGGTGTTCGTCAACTGCTATTCCACTTTGGGATCGATGGCCGTTCTGAAATCGGGTATTCTCCGGCCCTGCAGATCTCGGCGGATTTACCAGATTGACCGGTGACAATTCTTGATAGGAAAATCCCAAGGTCGATCTTCAAAAAATATAAAGAAGCGACTGAATCAGGAGAAATGAGCATTTGAACTCTGCCATAGATCTCGAATATATCGAAAATGATTTTCCAATCGGCTGTGTGTCTCTTGAGTGTCGCTGGGCTATCTACCGCTGCCCCGCGAGAAGTTGGATCAATTGCACTTTCACGACGGGGAACAGTTGGCTCCGATGATATAGTCGGTTTTGAGCAGACTGTTCCCTCTGGAACGACTGGTGAAGTCTACTTAGCCTACCAACCCCATCTCAAAGTTGTCAATGGATGTGTGCCATTCCCTGCTGTCGATGCAGACGGTAACACCAAGTGAGTTTACCTTAAAGAGTTATCTTATACAGCTATAATGTGGAGTCTAACAATACCAGTGCCGGTCTTGATATTACTGGCGCTTCAAATGGGGACTGCAGTAGCAGCACCGGCCAGATTTATGTGCGAGGCAAGACTTCCGGTGATTACTATGCACTGGTGTATGCTTGGTATTTCCCAAAGGATGAGCCCTCCTCGGGCTTGGGACATCGACATGATTGGGAAGGTGTAATTGTTTGGTTATCCGATTCGACCAGTACAAGCTCTGATAATATCGTTGCGGTATGCCCAAGTGCGCATGGCGGTTGGGATTGCTCAACAGATGGCTACACGCTAGATGGTACCTCCCCATTGATTAAATATTATAGTACCTGGCCTGTGGACCATCAATGCGGTCTTACAGACACCGTCGGTGGTACGCAACCTTTGATAGCCTGGGAGTCTCTCCCTTCAGTTGCACAAGATGCCCTGGGTACAACTGATTTTGGCGACGCGAATGTCCCCTTGAATGATGGCAACATGGACTCGAACCTAGGAAAGGCTACGTTCTAAATGGAAGAATCCTGATCGTCCCTGTAAACAACTAGTTATGAAGACCTGGTCCATATTCTATATTTCTGTCTAATGCCAAGCTATGCCGACGAATTTTATCTGATAATTAAATGCGAAAGGTAGCAACCCATCAAAGTTTGATGACCTAAATAAAATGGAATGAAAAGAATGCAAAAGAGAAAAACAAGCAAAAATGGTGGGATGAATATGAGGACGCTTGCAAATGAGAATGAAGCTTGAGTATTGAAGGACATGCTGTCTTCTATTCCGAGCGTGCGCTCTTAGTCTTCTTACTCCTGAGCTTCATCATGAGGAAGACGAGAGCGTATGAGGTAATGCAAAAGAGTGCAGTGATTCCGGTCTATTGTAAAGTTAGAGGTTTGGTCAACGAAGATGTCTTGAGCTGCTTACGTCTCGCCAGGAGTAGTATTTCTCCTTGAGATTGAAAGTTTTAGCATAGTCGGCACCCGTAGAGTATTGGCAGAATGAGCAGATATCGGTTGAGTTTGGGTCCAGTAGATACCCAGCTTGGGTCGAGAGGAAGTCTGCCATATATTCGCCACACGATTGACCAGACGGGGCGCTGAATTTGATGTATTCCGACGGCTCACATTGGACTTTAACGTCCCATAGAACTTCACCCAGAAGACCACCAACAAGGTAAGTGAATGGGTCAAGATAGTATAGCCAGTAGCGCCAGAATGGCTGCATCTGACTGTAAGGAACAACAACACCACAGAAACTGACTAAACCAGCACCGATCAAGACTGGATTCATGACAGCTGCAAAATACTCGTTCGGTGCGTATGCAGCAATAGCTTGACCAATAGAGGTATACAAAAACTCATAGACTATGCACATATGAGTAAAACAAGCTTTGAACGGAGAGTTGGGAGGAAATACGTACAAATCATTTGTAGATAAAAGTGGCCGGAAATACTTGCTTCTGTTTGGAATCCGACGGTGAAGTAGAAACAAACAAAATAGAGAGTTGCACAAATAATGAGGTAGGGTATTTCGGTGATGGTTTGGGCACCAATGAAGGCAAGCCAATGGTATGTTTTGGACTATCGATTTGAACTTGTATTAGCAAGTCTCCCATGAGTATGAAAAACCCTGATTACCACATACCTTCTTCTCTCTAGTTTCGAAAATGTCACGGTTGTGCAAGAAGAATGGTTGCATCTGGTTGATACAGCCAGGGGCGACAAAAATGAAGTTGAAAATTGCAAAAAGCCGAAGTTGGAGAGAAAAGGTGCCGTCGCCAATCTTCCAGAAAGTGAAGCCGCTGAAAAGAGCAGCAAAGATATGAAGAATGATCTTGTTCCACATGTAGTCCTTTGAATTGGTTAGCCATTACCTCGATACAATGATAGACTGTAGTTGTAGGGTTCAACTTACAGGAGAACGCCAGATTTGAATGGTAAGGCGCTTCGAGACCATCATGAATTGGAACCAATGCGAGGTTGCAAAGTCGGCAGTATCTTCAACATAGTTGGGATCGGCCTGTCCAGCAGCATTCAACTCTTCAATCTCTGCAAGAGCTCTCTGACGCTCATTCGACTGGTTCCAAACTTCGACCCAATCCACCTTACTATTTGCGCTGCCTTGAATGACATCAATGATATGTTCCGCTGGATTAGCGTCGGCAGGACACGGAGCACCATGGCGTCCGAAGTAGTCTAGAATCTTGTTCGAGTCTTTGCCAGCTAAGCAGAGAACATTATCAGCATTGGATTCTGGGACTTGCGTATAGTTTAGCCAAGAAGTACTTACTTTCGCCAAAGTATGTCATTTTACCACCCTTTGCCAACAGCAAAAGACCATCGAAAGCATCAAAGAGCACTGCAGAAGGTTGATGAATGGTACACTAGAAAAGATTAATCATTCTGAAGCTCTGACACAATACACTCAGGGATAACTCACTAGTACAGCCTGTCCTCCATCCACGAGCTTTCGGAGGAAACGAACGATATTGTAGGCACTCTGACCATCTAAGCCAGATGTTGGCTCGTCCAAGAAAAGCAAGGTAGGCTTCGCGACCAGTTCCACCCCCAAAGTCACTCGTTTGCGCTGTTCGATGCTGAGACCAGCACCGGGTTCTGAAAGTACAGTTTAGCATCGAACATACATGTCAATATGAATTAGTATTGCAAACTTACCTCCAATAAGAGCATCGCTGATGTCCCGCAGCTCTAGGAGATTTATGATATGGTCGACATAGGCAATCTTATCATCATAGGAAGTGGTAGATGGCTGGCGAAGGAGAGCAGAAAATACAAGCGCTTCTCTTACTGTCGCCGTTGATTCGTGCACATCCTGCTGTTCACAATATCCTGTCGTTCGTTGAAAGCTAATACCTTGTGGTCGTCCGTCGATGAGGATTGAACCGTAGATTTCACCAGAATCTTTTCGCTGAGCGAGGACATCGAGAAGCCTGAAAAGAATTCGTCAGAAATGATCCTCAAGCTTCTTGAATTTTTTCACTCACGTTGTCTTTCCAGCACCTGAAGCTCCCATTAGGGCAACCAAATTTCCAGGCTTCACAAAACCAAAAACTTGATCAAGAAGCTGCTTTTTCCCTCCATTAAAGGGAACATGATAATCAAGGTTGTTCCAGGTGAAAGTTGATTGTTTGACTGAGGCTTGGAGGGCGCCTTCATTGCCAGTCTTCTCACTCATCCTTGAAGTATCGCCGTTAGTTTGGGCATTCTTTTCACTGCCACGCTTGTAAAGCAAGACCGATGAACCGGCCTGACTGTTCTTCAATTCAAATCCAAGCGAGGTTAAGCCAATGAAAAATATCCAAAAGCCGACGATGATTCCAAAACTGCGCCAGATGTGGTGGAAGGAATAGCTGTATTGTTCCCGGATGTACGCTGCTCCATCAATGAGGCCGTCCGCATTGCTTCCGGGGACGGAACAGCCTCTATGGGGTGATGATGAGCTGGAGTATCCTGGACCATAGGGAATATAATCAGGCTCGATGCAGCGGAGCTCACGCCCGACGAACTCATTAGCCATGAGGGCTTCAAATGCATATGCGCCGGGGTTGAGGTAGAAGATCCAACGGAACCAGACATGCATCTGCTCGAATGGAATTAAATAGCCTATATTTAGCGGTGTCAACGTAGGTTTCTCATGAGCGCACACGAGTTTACGTACCTCCATAGACAAAGAAGACAGTGGATAGCAACCCGGAAATTTTGGAAGCATTTCCGAATTTCTTGCAGAGCGCACCAATAGACCGGAAAAGCTGGATGAAGCAGAGTGTTTGGGCGATAACGATGATCCAAAATGTGAAAAAGCGGCCAGCATCCATCTGCAGGGCTGCCATAAAGTACAAAATGAGTGCGAAGCAGGTGACTTGTATCATCACAACTGGAATATCAGTTATGGCGTTTGCAATGCAGAATGCTGTCGGACGATAGAATCCAAATCGCTTTTGCCGAGAGAGAATAGGACGACCCATAAAAGATCCAGTAGTCTCCGAAAGGGATTCGAGTAGGAAATAGAGCACGGGGAAGTAGAGAACACCAGGACGCATAAATATAGAGCTGCTGTCTTCAGAAAGGTTGTAGAAGAGGGAACCACAGACTAAAGCCTGAAGAATAGCCGAGACGACCTTGACGACGAGCGAGAATTTGTCTCCCCACATGATTTGGAACTGCCGAAGAGTACAAGAACCGACTTGCTCCCAGATTCCTGCGGTATATACACTCTTGTGACGAGGTAAATGGTGTTTTCGCTTCTCACTGGACACGGCAAGCTCCAGATCTTCAATTTCGTGGGTGAGTTTCTCTGTGGGTTGCATGCTATCAATCTGCTCACGGTGGATATCACTCTGATGGTATCTGTCCTCAAATTCTTCTGGCGTGTTTGGGACCTTTCCCTCACATCCAGGACGAACAATACGCTCTGTCAAAACGGTGACGGAGGTGAGGAAGTCAGCGATATTAGCACCTTTAGGAAAATCAAATCCCAACTCTTCAAAGTAGCCTCTTGCTTTTGAACGAGGGCCATAATAAGTCACTCGTCCTTCGGCAAGGACTAGAACCTTGTCAAATTGGTCATAGATTCCATTGCCAGCCTGATAGGTGGTAGCAATCATCGTCTTCTCATTCTCGTCGGCCTCACGACGCAACATACGAGCAAATTCGACAGCGGCCTTGGAATCCAAGCCTCGAGTAGGATTATCCCACATTTGAACAGGGCTCTAAGTGATGAAACCATTAGATCCTCAGAATACATATATCCATATATGTAACCATGGATGATTCATATAGCGGATCTTGAAAGTATGACATACCTGTCCTGCAAGAACTTCAGCCAGTGAAACGCGTTTACGTTCACCTCCAGACACACCGCGAATAAACTCATTTCCAACCAATGTCTTTTTCGTATGACCGATGCCTAATGAATCCAGAATATCGTCCCGTTTCTGAGTGACATATTCCTTGCGATTGGCCAACTCTGCAGGTCTCTCATTAGGCACTTTGTTTCGTAAAGCAAACTTCATTGTCCGGTTAACAGTGAGTGTTGGGAAATGTAGATCATCTATAAGGTTTCAGTTCAATGTTTCAATGAGCCTCGTATTGGTGATGTTTGTAGCGTGAGGCCTACCTTCATTGTTGAACATAATCTGCTGGCGATATTTTCGCGCGCCCTTGTGATCCAAACTGCCATACATTGTCTCGCCATCAATTTCATCAAATGTCTCACGGTCATTGGACAACACGCGAAGCAGCGAAGTGCATCCTGATCCTGGTCGACCCAAAACAAGAAGCTGTTTCTATTAGTGAGTTATTGTATAAATTTCATGACATACTTGGAAAACCTACCATTTCGCCTGGTTTGACTTGACCGGAGATATCTTTAAGGATTGTCTTCCGAATGGTTAGAAATTATTCCTATTTCTGTCGAATGATAATACATACTCGTTTAGATGTTTTCTTTCTTTTAAACAAGTTTCCAAGTTGACGAGGGTCGACTTCTGACCACAGAGTGTCCCCAAGGGCAGCATCTGGTGCAGTCACTCGAACATTGAGATCGCGGAATGTAACAGTTAATCGCTTGCGAATTTGACTGGCTCCATTTTCCAGATCTACCGGCGTTGCTGTGCCAGATGAGGGGGTCTCCATCGTGGCAATCGTAGTAGAAGAGCAACGCGCACCTATTGAAAACCTGATGTACTTATGAGCTATAAGTATAAGCTTAAAATACAGCTCTCAAGCTTCTTACCGCGATAATAGTACCCCGAATATCAATCACGGTGCTTTTTCTCCTTATATTTAAATCTAAAAACAGGTCCATGTATTCTCTAAATCCATATTGCCGAAGTGTGGGTCATTACTTTGCAGAGAACCAGAAATTGGCGTATCACAACCACGACCCCGTCGCCATGATGGGTCTTGGAGTTGCTGAGTCACACGCATAAAGTGGTGTCAACCAATGGCCTCGTGGTAAGTATTATAAATCCGAATATGGAGTTACGGAAATATGTTATGTGCTGTACTCGCTAGGATGTATTGTTAAGCTACACACTGTCGAGCGATTCTCGCCTCCACTGGTCCGCACCCACTCAAAATAAAATGCTACACTAGGAAAAAATATTCCTCTAGAGCATCTCGGATGTATATTGTGATCGGCAAGTTTCAGCCTTATCTTATTCCGTGCTGGGAATAGTAACCTGATTTGTTTATCGTACTACGATATAGTATATGTTCGTGCTGGGAGAATTGAACCATGCTTTGGAATACATGAGGGTCGCTTCTTTGTATGTGGGAGCTTGCAGAGGATTGGCGTGTGCGATACTAGCCTATGAGAATATTCAGGAAGATGGTGGTAATACCGAAGAGTCATATTCTATGGCCATAGGACTCAATAAATGAGAGAAGTGGATTTCACGCGAAGAGCAGATATACTATATTAAAATAGTATTTTACTAAATAATGGAAAGATCGGAGGAACAAAGTCGTGGAATTTAATAATCCGAGATATATTAATATGGAAATCTGGACAAAAGTCTTTTCATCTAGGGCCCCGCAGATGGATAAACTGAGAAGAAGGCTTCTAAATCCATGGTGGAGAAATCAAAGTTCCAGCCCATATCAGATTGTGTAAAATCAAGCAAATCATCGCTTGATCCCCCCTGACCTGCCTGTTTCTGGGCCCTCCAATGGAAAGTTCCACTGAGACGCCGGTATATCCGGAAGTGGACCAAGTAGCGAGTTCCCATCTTGAGAAGTTTTGGGCTGTATATCTTGTGTATCCGGGACTACAGAGACTTGAGGAATGGCCGTCATGTTGTCGCGTTGAGAAGAATGTTCCTTTGGCTGGTTCGCATATGGAAACCATCCGTAGGACGGATTGATGTTGCTCAGGACGGTTTGAATAGCTCCGATTGTATTTTGAATCGGGTCGCCCGCTCGCATTGTAGATAAGTTCTGTAGAGACGCATATACCCAAGGCAAATAGTTTGGTGCTGCATTTGGGTCATTGAGCAGGTCATATATTAGAGTAAAAGCCGAGCTGCCCATAAAGTAGCCGTGATAACGAAGTTCCTAGCACGATGTCAGAAAATAGCCTGTAGTGATCCTTGATTCTTAGCCTTTCTCACCTTAACCAAGTCATTCTTTTCAGAAGCCTCACACAGATGATGAATGGTCTTCCGAGCCGCTGTAATGGTATGATTACAGGCTTCATTTAGCCATGAGGGTATCTCGTTTGGGCGGTTAGGTGTCCGACTACTGCGCTGACTTGGTGGAATTTTCATGCCTCGCCGCCAATGACCACGGAATACGAGAAAAGGGCGAAACGTGAGCAGAACTGTATGATAATACACTAAGAATAGTCAGTATAGATCATATGAAGAATATGAAAAAACACTTACATGTCACATATATTGTCTGCTGAACCCCCAGTGAGCCTGTTCGTAGATCACCATCGAGGCCAAACCCTAATGCTTGCTTCATATGAGCTTCATGGGCGCGAAGGTCCTCAGCAATTGAACGAGCAACCCGCCACATGTGCAGAAGTGATTCGTGACGTTCGCTGTATATTTCAATCATCGATCTTGAAATTGTTTTGCAAAGATAAACCAGAACTCTGATGAAAGGGTCTTGTGGGTATTCAATGGCCACATCACGCAATGATAAGGAGCTTGGCCGGCCGACATGGAAACAAAACCATCTGAGGTGAAAATTTAGAATAGAGAACAATCAGTGAATGCATATTCCTTGACTTACGTTTCAAACATATAAAGAGACCAGAAAGTAATCCGTCGTTCCTCAATATTCTCAGGGCTTTCTATATTGTCATGGGGAACATCTTTATGCAAACCTGCCGAAAACGCCTTTCGAGAGGCTGTCCCCAGGTGCAAGAATGCGGAATTCGGTCTTCCTTGTTCGTTTTGATAGTTGGCGTGCGATCATGTCAGCAGGGATCGCACTTATTTGGATGATGGAGGACTTATCATGAGCACAGATATCTGAATAGTCTGTAAGTTAACAACCTCATCGAATGCAGCCATCGAAGCTTTGACTCGGTCGTATAAGATCTCACCCCAAGCAAAGTATTCGGTACCCAGGGAGGCTGTTGCTATGAAGATAAGAATCGTTGCATGAGTCAAAGTGTCGGGATGGGCTGCAGGAGACGGGTCATATATGCGCTCTAGACAACTTTGATAATAAGCCTTGGGGCGATACGGCGTCATATGGTAGAGACTAGACAAGAATCTGGACAACAGCATCTTGGCGAGGTCGTATGGCAAGAACATCAGCGGAGCATCTCCTACTCCTGTAGTCTTCCCTGGTTCATGGTTGTCTGGTGTTCCAAAAAAGATTCGGCGAAAACTAAAGAGATCCAAGCCAGCACTGGCCTCTTCCACGCCACTTGATGGCTCCGGCTGAGCGGTCGGATTGGAGACAAGGTCCCTGTAGATATGCTGCATCAACGAAAAATGCGAAGTTGGCCCATAATAAAGTTGCACCTGACAAGACGGCGATGCCATATGTGTTGCTGAGACACTATTGGGAAAGTCATGCATAAACGATGATCTCCGTTGTTGAATTGGCTGTGCGGGCTCCGGGGAATTGGACTGGGCTTGATCTCTATGTTGGGCTTCTTGCCATTCATGCTTCTTTCTTCTGTGGCGGATGAAATCCCGATAAATACAAGGAGTGTTCCTCGATTGACATGTTTTGCAGCTTAATAATCTGTCAGCCCTGATCAACTGTTGGCGAAGTGTCTAGGATTGTTCTCACGGATCTAAGCCATTGCACCTAATCTTGCGTTTACGGCATTCTTGGCAGGCTTTAGGAATGCGCCAACCACTTTTGGGTGGATTTAAACTCGAAGTATCAGACATATCCGAACTAACACGCGTTTGTGTTCGTTCTTACTTCCTGTTTGCTCTTCTGTACTGCGCAGCTTCGTCGGTTTTTATCCGCGCGATCCGCCTATATCCGAGTCACGTGATTATTCTGGCCCTCCACTTTTTTCTCTTTCTTTCTTTCTTTCTTTTTTTTTCAAAAAAGGACAAGCGCGGCTGAATGGAAGAAGAGTTTTTGCAAGTATATAGAACAATCGAATCCATGGCAACATATCCTACTTAGCAAACTTTCGCCTTTCTGGTTGAAGATGTTTTATGCATCTTGGCATAATTCCACTCGTACACCGATGACGCCTTTAGAGAATGGGAGAATATTAAGTCGGTGTAGATAAATTGAATCTTTCTTGTCGGTGGGAAAGTATCAAAACCATTATTTATTCAAAGTTGATTTTATATCTGCCGTGACTGGCTGATGAATGGATCCAGTGCGATGAACAATGGAATACCTATTCCCACAAGCCATTGCAGCAATACATAGTATACATTGCCAAGCCATTGGAGAGCTTTTTCCGGAGACCAGACAGAGAGAACAGAAATAATCAATTCAAACACACGTTTACTGTATTTCTGCTTCTTCTGATTCCTCTTTCCTCAACATCGAATCAGAACCGCTTCCGACGGTTCGCCACGTTCCGATAGAATGCGTGCGTGCGCGTCATGACTCAGGCGCAGCAATTACACGCCCCCTCGTATCGGCTTGGTGATCATGGACATGATGGCTTGCCCAGAAAACTCGGTTGAGGCTGTCGGTAGTTGCTTCGGCGTTTAAATTGATTCTTTCTATTGGAATTGCCGGGATAGGTCTGTCTGGGGTTCACGGATCGTCCTCCGAGTCTGGGGAAAGCCGAACTTGTCAGCTGTGGGGAAACAGATTTGAGTCTATCTATCACCTATTAAATGGCATCGCTGGTTTTCGACTGCTGCCAATTTTCGTCCCACGCTTTTATCCAACATCTAGCCCCGTCTATGCCACTATTGGCCTTTCCTCCCCTCCTCCATCCGTTGGGTCATGGCTTGGCAACTCGGACTGACCTCGCAATCGTCAACAAACAACACGGCAAATCCTTCAATTCTTCTCAATATTCTTTCTTATCCTCAATTTCGGAGATGGCTCCTTCTGTCTAAACTCTTTTCAAACCGAGGCTCGTGCGAAAAGTGTCCTTGACCCAGTGATGCATCGCATCCCGTCCGCCAAGAATGTACCCCCCTTTTTTTGTCGCCTCCCGATGATTCTTTGTAGCTTGGCAGTTGATTCTGGGGAAATGTGCTTCAGCAGCCGACATTTTCCACGTTTCCCATGGTTTCTCATATCCCCGCATTTTGAATCTTGAGCTCGGGTCTTCCGGAATGAATCCCGGCTTCTTCAGCGCCATAAAAGACCTAACAGCCTTCAACGCTGACTGCTGCGAATTCAACCAGAGGATACTCACATATATAAGGAGGCGTATCTTCCCCGTAACCCAACAGACTCTTAAGTGAAATTTCCAAGAATTCGACGATTTATTCTCTCATATTCGTTCACCTATTTTCAATTAGTCTTCACGGCAGCCCAGTCCCCAGAATGGCTGCCCCTCCAGCCGCTGCGGAGTTTGCTGGAGACGACAAGGCCGTCTTTGACCACAAGGAGGCTTTGGGAACTGATGTAGCTCGCGATGCGGCAGAACGTGGTCACCTTGCAACCGACCAGTACGGTCATGCCCTGGTGGAATTCGATAAGAAGGCCGAATCACGCCTGCGATGGAAGATTGATCTATACATTGTGCCTACTGTGGCTCTAATGTACCTTTTTTGCTTCATTGACCGAGCTAACATTGGTAAGAGACACAGCAAATATCTCCTCTTCAGATCAGTTATAGGCTTACTGAAACTATTCCCAGGAAACGCAAAATTGGCCGGCTTCAATAAGGATCTTGGACTTGAGGGATACGATTACAATGCAGTACTATCGATATTTTTTGTCGCATATATTATCTTCGAAATTCCGAGCAATGTAAGTGCGCTCCACAACTTCATTGCTCTATCAACTTCCATGTTCACGAGAAAAAAAAATCACTTTAGATCGCATGCAAGTGGATTGGACCTGGCTGGTTTTTACCAGCAATCACACTTGGATTTGGCATTTGTTCAGTTGCGACGGCGTTTGTACACGATATACACCAGGTTTCGGGAGTTCGCTTTTTATTGGGAATGTTCGAAGCCGGGTTGATGCCCGGTATTGCTTACTATCTGAGTCGTTGGTACCGTCGCAGCGAGGTGAGATAATCCTACATCCACAAAATTCAATTGCAAGGCAGAGCCAACCTTCTAACATTCTCCAGCTGGCCTTTCGTCTTTCCTGTTATATCGTCATGGCCCCCCTTGCCGGTGCGTTTGGCGGGCTGTTAGCCTCTGGTATCTTATCCCTGGACCACTTTGGGAGTCTTCGCACCTGGAGAATGATTTTTGCAATTGAAGGCATTGTCACGATTGGCATTGCCTTGATCTCATTTGTGACTCTCACGGATCGACCTGAGACTGCTCGCTGGCTCTCGCAGGAAGAGAAGGATTTGGCCATTGCGCGTGTCAAGTCTGAACGTGTTGGAACGACTGAAGTGTTGGATAAGATGGACTTGGCCAAAACCCTTCGTGGCATCTTCAGCCCGGTGACAATCACAACAGCTTTCATTTTCCTCCTCAACAATATCACGGTGCAAGGATTGGCGTTCTTTGCTCCAACTATTGTCCAAACCATCTATCCCGATGCCACTGTTGTTTCTCAACAACTTCATACCGTCCCTCCTTATGTCGTGGGAGGATTTTTCACGTTGTTATTTCCTTATCTGAGTTGGCGATTCGACAACCGAATGCTATTCTTCGTCATCAGTCCTCCATTGATGATGGTCGGGTATATCATGTTCTTAGCCAACGATGACCCCATGGTTCGATATGGAGCGACTTTCATCATCGCTAGCGGTGCCTTTGCCTTTGGAGCACTTTGCAACGCACATTCCTCGGCCAATGTCGTCTCCGATACGGCTCGATCATCTGCGATTGGTACAACTGTCATGTTTGGAAATATTGGGGGGTTAGTATCCACTTGGTCTTTCCTACCATTTGATGGCCCCGATTATCACATCGGAAATGGTCTGAATCTGGCGACTTCAACAACGACTTTGATCCTCGGTGCATCCTTATGGGCTTACATGACATGGGATAATCGCCGGCGTAGTCGTGTCGATATTGGTACAGCCCTGGCAGGATTGTCACAGAAGCAGATTCAAGACTTGGACTGGCGCAATCCAGCTTTCAAATGGAGACCATAAACGCACTATCGTATCGTCTTCGCCATGCCCAGCCCATTTTTTAGTTCAGATTACTATATTCAATTTCAGTAAGACATCATAACAACGGCCCGCCATTCAATCTCCGAAGTGATCCAATATCATTCCTTTTCTGTCCCAAATTTATTCAAAGGTACTGATAGTACTGCGTAGAACGTAGGAGGCTCGGAGATATCAAATACAATCGCCGAACTCCGCCGGGCACTTCAATTCTCCACTTCTTCAACTGCCAATGAGATGATTCTTGAGCGACAAACATATTCGTGGGGGCTCAAAACCAGATCCCGGTTCCGGGATGATAGCTGTAAATCCATGAGAAGAGAAAATTATTTAAGGTGATCTCAGGGGACATCTTTTAGGGATTTGTAGAATAGACCAATCCGAATATCAATATGGCTTGCGAAGCTTGTCGAACTATTCCCCCTGTCATCGCTCAGGGATATACTCCGAAGGGCCAATACGAGACTATTGCGGGTCTCAAAACTTGTGAGTCGCGGAGTCACTGCTTCGAAGACATGCTTGGATGGATCACTGTATACTAATTGAAATTCAAAGATGTGACTGGGAATACTGATAGTACCATCGGGCTTGTCGACATCTATGATATCTTTGGATTGGCTAGTCAGACAATCCAGGGAGCTGATCTATTGGCTGCACGACTAAATGCAGTGGTGGTGATTCCTGATTTCTTCAAAGGCGAAGCTCTTGAACATTCCGTGATCCCTCCTGATACAGATGAAAAGAAGAAGCGAATCGGTGACTTCTTGGCTACCAATGCAAATATTGAGCGAAATGTCTGTGTTCTGCTCGCAGCCATGCCTGAATATCGCAGCCGATTTCCTTCTGTCGTCAAATGGGCCGCCAATGGCTTTTGCTGGGGAGGAAAGGTGAGTTTTCTTTTTATGTTAGGATAGGCTATCTCAAGATCGTGATACTGAGACTGTTCATACAGGTGACAATCCTGGCGTCTGGTTCCAATACTCCCTTCGTGGCCACAAGCCAATGCCACCCAGCGTAAGTATTGTTTTATTCGGAGTTAGCAAATTCTCATTGCTTACATCAATACAGCCTGATGGACTTAAAAGATGCCCAATCTGTCTCTATTCCTCACCTCGTACTTGCATCCAAAGATGAGGATGCTGAAACGGTCGCAGCGTACGGACCACTCGTGGCCCCTAGTGGTGGAGCTGTTGAGACTTACTCCAAGATGTGGCATGGCTGGATGGGGGCCCGAGCAGATTTGGAGAATGAGGAATGTCACGCAGAATATGTGCGCGGGTGAGTAAATATCCTTCTGATCGTGTATATCAACTTCTTTGACCTCGTCGCTGACAACTCAACAGATACAACCAACTGGCAGACTTTTTCGAGAAGCACCTAATATAGAATAGAAATATGCAAAGTTGAGGATGATCGAAATGCTTATTCTCTTATGAATTTTAAGAAATTCATATTCTGTAACTAGGGCAGGCTTTGACCATATACAAGAATAGCAATAGATATCTTTGGTATGGGCAAATACTATTTTGTTCAGGTTATATGATATAGTTAGACTCAGGTCATTATTGAATTTAATCAAGTCCAGATTCATGTTGGCAGGATCTTTGCCGGTACCGCCATTCATCTCATGTCGATATAGAACCATACGAATTGGAAGAGCAGATAAAATGACGGATATCACATATGTTGTTTGAATGAGAATAAAGATATCTCCGTAGAGCTTTCAATGATTTTCATTCCGATGAACTATATCGGAGCACTGTGTACTTTGGCTTATGGCTGGGAAAAGAAACTCCAGGCTGTTTTGACGGGCTGCTACCGCTGCGTTTGTGCCCCGGAGGCCCTCGATAGGAGGTAGCATTACCAACTTTCATCGTCGGTCCTAGAATTACATGGTGGATTTAGAGAAAACATATTTGATTTCGATACATTTCATCGTATAGTCGGGCTGTTTCGTATTCGTTTGAGTGCAAAAACTGCTGCCTTTTCGCAAATCCACAGGAAGTGCCGAGTATCGCTTACGGGTAATAAGCACGCTGCTCAAAAAGCTTGAATTTCTAATGGAAGTCAGAGATCGCATGGCAATTCTTGGCAATCTCACAGCGGTTCCAAAGCAGTGGTCCCAGCAAACGGGCAGCGCTTGTGGCTTGAAGATCTCCCTCAATTCAAGTCTGTTAGGGAAGTCCGTGCATATTGCGAACAATAATGCATTCTTAATGTGCTGGCTTGATGCTTATTTTGAGGAGATGATGCCTGCATTTAGACTCTTGCCAGCCTGGACAACGTGGATATAATCATAAATTTTCAACTTACTGCACTTAGCGACTTGCAACAGCGAATATCAGACTGGAAAAGGATGGATGGATTCAAGCAAATTTAGAAGCACCCAGGGCAGTAGCCAAAAAATGGAAATTTCGGCAAACGGACTTAGCATTTCAAGGTGGATCCTCTTTAGAAGACGCTTGACTTTGGAAAAAGTGGAGGCAAAGAAATGAAAAGGTTAACGAGGGCTTATTTCGTGATAGTATCACTGGGATTTCATGATGATGCATATGTACCAGACGAGAGATATCTGCCTGAAGTTCTCAGGATGCTCAAAGAGAAAAACATAGGACGAGCGAGAAAAGATAGGATCAATCGTGAGGATTCACGATTTTTAGACGATATTCACTATTGACATGAAGTGGGCCACGGGTAGCTCGGATCAAATTTCGATGCCTTACGCCTTTCACCCCTTTTCTCTTCCTCGTCGGGTGTAATTTTAGCCAAATGTGAGAAAGAAGAATGCAATTCGTCCATGAGGCGCCCCGAAATGTTTCACTTTGCTGGATCGGACGAGTTCCGATGGCCTAGGCTAGCGTAATTTTATCTCGGAAGAGGCAAAACATTTCAAGCCTGAGATGGACTGTAGGTAATGGATGATCAATTTTGACTTATTTGTGTCTTGTTTGCTGTAAAAAGATAAAGATAGATTGAACTTTGCTGATCTGATTAACATATGATCTGGGGATGCCGATCGTGGATGATCCAATTGTAAAGAGCCCATATCCATCATGGCGTAAACTGATATTGAACAACCACAAGCACTCCACTGCGGGGAATCATGAACGAGCAATCAGTATCGAAACAGGCCTGGTTCATCTACAAATCCTGTGAGATCTGGGGAACTTCCACCAAAAATCTCTCAACATGCAATCTTTCTGCAGTGGCTGATCATCGCCAACGCCGAAGCTTGCTAAAGCTTGGCGATGACCCACTGGGAGGCGTCGCTTGAACATAAAAGTTGACGACGCTAGCGTGGAGGATTACGCATGCCTGCTGGCGCTATATTTGATTCCTAACGCTAGATGGGGCGCTCTGATCTTAGAGAATTTTGTCAGATTCTGAACTTTTCCCTCGATCAACTTGTTCCTTGATGGCTGCTTGTCCACACTGAACAACTGCTTTTTCTTTTCTTCATCTAGACCTGGTTCTCTATTGCCGAGACTAGTTCGGATAAGCCGATCCACTATATCAACGATTCATAAAAACAAATCTGAGTTTGTTATCTCCGGGAAATATGCGTCTATCAGGAGCGGGACTCCTCAGGGGCCTGCTTCTTTCAATATTCATGCCCAGCCCAGCTGTGGCCATTGAATTGGATATTAGCGACGAACGTACGCTACAGTTGGTCTTTGATTTGATACATATCGGAACGAATGTAATTAACTGACCTTTGTTCGACCAGAATCCATCAAGAATGCCGCTAGCACAAGTATTTATGCTATGATGACCTATTATCATGGCAATGAGACTGGTCATATCCCCGGTGCCTTTCCCGACAAATGGTGGGAAGGTTCGGCTCTTTTCCTGGCACTTCTACAATATTGGTACTATACCGGCGATACAACGTACAATGACGAGCTACGAGTTGGTCTGGAGTGGCAGTCGGGTGATGATGGAGACTACATGCCTACAAATTATAGTAGTTATCTGGTAAGGAATCAACGAGAATCATTTGGCTGTTGAACTGGTATTAATGAGTTTCATCAGGGAAATGATGATCAAATGTTTTGGGGTGTCGCCGCTATGACAGCGGCTGAATTGGGATTCAAAGATGTATCGGATGGATTCTCCTGGCTTTCGCTCGCCCAAGGTGTTTTCAACACGCAAATCAAACGATGGGATACAACGAAATGCGATGGTGGAATGCGTTGGCAGATCTTCCCATACCAAAGCGGATACACGATGAAGAATTCCATCTCGAATGGTGGACTCTTCCAACTCTCTGCTCGCCTGGCACGTTATACGGGGAATTCGACATATTTGAGCTGGGCTAACAAGATCTGGGACTGGTCAGTATCGGAAGATTCCTCCCCATTGGTGAAGAATTCAACATGGGATGTTTCAGATTCGACAAATATGGAGGATAATTGTGGAACACGGGGAGATACTCAATGGTCTTACAACTATGGGACGTATATGATGGGTGCAGCTTATCTATACAATTATGTGAGTTCTGTATCAATACACTATGTCGAAGATGTTTACTGATGATGTCTTTTTTTTTTTTGCAGACTAACGGCAGCTCGTATTGGCTTGAAGCAACCAATGGGCTCTTGAACACGACATTAGACACTTTCTTCCCTTCGAGCAATGGAGGCATTTTCGAGGAAGTTACCTGCGAGCCTTCGGAGTCATGCAATAACAATGAGATTCTGTTCAAAGGACTTGTATCTTCATGGCTATCGTTTACTGCCTTACTGGTCCCCTCAACTTTCGACACTATCATGCCCAAATTACAAACGTCGGCGCAGGCCGCCGCGAAATCTTGTTCGGGTCACAATAACAACACATGTGGTGTGCGATGGTACCAATCCAAGTATGATGGATGGATTGGAATGGAGGAACAGATCAGTGCAAGCGATATATTCGTGGCGAATCTAGTTTACTTCAACAAAACGGGCCCGGTGACATCGACGACTGGAGGAAATAGTAGTAGCAACCCGAATGCTGGCAATAATGACCATACTGGTGGTGGAAGTACTCAGAGTGCTATTACTACAGGCGATAGGGCTGGTGCTGGAATACTCACTGTCGTTTTTATTGTTGGATGGGTTGCTCTGATGGGGTGGACCGTTCTGGGTGGTTAGACATTGGGCTGATCATTATTTGCATTATATCGCATGGCGTTTGGTAGAAATGGGAATTTCAGAATATATTAGGGCATAGGCTTTTTTCAATACATTCTTATATTGGCTAAGCCAAGTTAACAAGACGAGTTCAAATTTCAGATAAATTTATGATCTCCTGGTGTTAGAAAAGACGAAGAATAGTTATTTCCGGGTCTTGTACTGTGGTACATGTAAATGCTGAGCCGACAAAATTTCAACAAGGTTTGTGCCTCGCATATGGTCCAGAGGATAGCTTCGAGATCAAAGGAAAAGCAGAAAAGACATAAAGGTAACATGGATGAAGCTCATGCCTTCAAGCCAGAAACCAGCTTATCACCGAGGTCCTTAATACTCTCTTCGAATGCATTGCGGTCTCCAGCTTGCCAGTCGGCATCGCCACCGGGGACAGCATCCTTGCCGGTGAACCCCAAGTAAAGCACGTCCTCATCACCGTGGCCATTGTTTCCGTTGATGTTGTCGTCGGGGAAGCACATCTGGGCCAAAGATATGGATGCCTCTCCGGTGGAGTCCTCACCATTGGTATCGCCCCAAATTCCATAGAGCTAGCACATGTGTTATTCTCCGGGCATAGAATAGGATAGACGGAGAAAAGAAAAGATCATACCACTTGGTTGTTGCAAACAACGGCCATGACACTCAAAGGCTCCATGCCATATTGCTGGGGATCAAAGTTGGTGTTTCCAAAGACAACATAGGGATGAACATTGGCATCCAAGTCTTCGATGCCATACTGGCTAAGCTCGTCCTTGAACGCAGTCTGGCCTTGTCCGGTCTCATCCGCACCGCAATCGCCTCCTTTATCATTCAACCCATCACAGTCCACGTCCATATTGTCGTATTGTCCGCCATTGGCTGAGCTGTGCAAGTAGATCACTCCATCGATATCTCCGCAATAGGCGAAAGTGTGGGCACCGTCGATTCCATCAGAGAAGCCACCGGCAAGCTTGTTGTTGCATTTTCCAGACTTTTTCATTCCAGGTTAGCTCAAAGTTTCGTGCGATGGGGTTCATTCTTGAGAAGATACCTTGTGGTTGTCATAAATTGTCTTGAGGTTGTCAGGCAGGTCATATGCGGCAGCAATGCCTGCTGATAAAAGAGTGATAGTGGCAAAGATGTGCATCTTGACTCTGGCAGTTGAATTGACGTGAAGCGCAAAGCTGAAAAGTCCTTTTAAGTAATGTAGAAGAGCGAAATCACTGGCATATATGTGATGAGCCTCGCAGTTCTATTCCGGATCGGGATTATGGGGTGCTGGATTTTTGAAGCCATTGCAAATGCAATGTTTCGAAAGCAGAGACATTTGAGCTCCGATAGTAAGAAAGAGAAGGACGGAGACCAATCAAGACAATGGTGGGAATCGTAAGTGACGATCATTCAGGGAAGAGGCAACAAGGTAACATCAGGGCTGAATCAAGCGGATGATTCATGAAAAACCGCAGTAATATTGAGGTTCAATCAATCTACTACTTCAAAAATCCCAGTGGGGCATAAGCAGACCCGGAGGACCCCTGAAATTCATTTGTGGCTGAGTCTGCAGGATATCATTTGAGAATATGATATAAATTGTGGTGACCAGTTCCCCAAAAGGGAAACAGGTTGGAATGAAGAGAAGTTTCAGAATCGAATTGGCGTTTGAAATTCTTCAATATCAGAGGCCAATCGCAGAGAGTGGGGCAAAGGTATAAGCAAAAGAGTGAAGAATAGAGGCTCGCATTCGCAAACGCGAAGAGGAGATGATCGACATGAAGGGTCACAGTCTTACGATTGGGGGCGAAATTAGCCCTGTTGAGCATGAAAAGGTGATGATCATCGAGAAGGTGAAGTGCATTAGTTCTCTACATAGATGCCAGAGTATAAATGTAGATTAATCTCCTTTGCTTCAATCGTTTTGTCGTAATATCATTGTCACCATCTGCTTATCGTGATGAAGTTGCAGTCCATTGCCGCTCTATTCTTGAGCATTCGCCTCGGCTATGCCTGGCTTCCAACAGATGAGGGTCGAGAGCTTTCATCATTCTCAAAATCGGGGACGAGTAAAATTCGGGGCGTAAATTTAGGATCATCATTCATCATTGAGAAGTGGATGGCCTATGGAGAATGGAATGACATGGGCTGTGGTGATTATGAAGCCGAGTGGGAATGCGTGCAAGGAATTGGCCAAGAGGCAGCCAACAAAGCATTCAAGAGACACTGGCAGACTTGGATCACCCAAGACGATATCACTAAGATGATTTCATATGGGTTGAATACCATTCGCGTGAGTATTATCTGAGTATACCTCAATTACCTTGACAAGAGGAGTGTTAATGTAATATCAAGATTCCGGTCGGATTCTGGTTGCATGAAGAATTGATTAATGATAATGAATATTATCCCCGGAAAAATGCCGTTGAAGACTTTAGCAACATCTGCAAATGGGCAGCCGATGCTGGAATGTACGTTGTGGTAGACCTGCACGGTCTTCCCGGGGCCCAAAAAGCGAATGAGGCTTTCACCGGTCGTGTAAGTGGATGTCTGTCTTAAATGTAAAGAGGCTGACATGCTGATTTCATGAAATGTAGTATGTCGACAGTCCTGAATTTTATCAAAATGATGGAAATGCCGAAAGAGCCTACAAATTCTATGAGTGGATGGTTGAACAGATTCACAACAACCAAGAAGCCTACAAAACAGTTGGAGCACTGGAACTCGTGAATGAACCCTTGCAAAACACAGAAAATGGCGACACGAACTGGATGGTTGAGCACTTCTATCCATCGGCCATTGATCGCATTCGAGCAAAGGAGTCGTCTCTGGGAGTCAAGAGTGGTGATGCTCTTCACATCACCGTCATGGTGGGTGATATAAAACCCCATCGAAGAAAGACCACAAACTGATATTGAAATTGAATATAACAGGATGATAAATGGGATTCTGGCGGTAATCCGACTCGATCTCTGAATGGTACCCAGAAAGAAAATCTTCTATTCGATGATCATAATTACGAGATTTACCTTGCTTCTCAGGTCTCCTCAAAGGCAGACCTGATCAAAGCTGCTTGTGGAGATAGCCGAGTGTCAGACGTGAGCCCCAAAATCGTGGGCGAATGGAGCTTAGCTTTCGACAATAAAGGAGACAACTTCTTGCCAATGACAGGAGATCATGCGAGCTCCTACTCCAAGTGGTTCTCTGCTCAACAGAGACAATATGAGGCATTGAATGGATGGATCTTTTGGACGTGGAAGACAGACGACAACCTTGTCAATGTCGAGCAATGGAACTACCAGAGTAAGTGGTCATTCAGTGAAATAGTTACACCATTGTATTTCCAAGGCTAACATCTCATTCAGAGGCTGTCGATGCTGGAATCATAAACAAGGACCTGAACGAACAGTACAACAACAACCCATGCTAAATCATGTTGGATAAGAAGACTAGTTAGTTAAAATAGTACTCAACGACACAATCAAGTCTTTTTGGATAAGGTAGTCTATCTTGAGATTGAGGGTAATGGATATAAAAACCTAAGATAATTCTCGAATATCGTTTCACTATGCATCATTGCTTTTGCTTTCTTCTGCAGTCAAAATTGATGCCAATTCTTCACGCAATGCAGTTCCCTCACGCAGTAGAGCCATAAATTGATCGGTCGTTTCTCTGGCACCTTTTTCCCCAACAAAGAAGAAATGATTTCCTGTTATCGGTCGAGACATTCTTGATGGCGCTACATCGAACAATGTACGGAGTCTATCCCACATCAACGTCCCCTCAGCATGCTTCAGGCGTTGTTTGGGGATCATGGATTCAAGCTGGTACGCCATAAGAAATCCCCATGTCGCTTTATCTGTCAGAGCATGTCCCGAGTCTTGAGGACTGGTTGGGTACAATGCGGAAACCAAAGGGAAATTTTCAATGTCGAAAACCCGAGAGTCCTCCTCGTGCGTGGTATCGCTTTTGATGAAACTGTTTTTGCCGTCATATTTTAATCCAAGGCCAATGAGGTTGATTGGAGTTGCTCCGACATATTCTCGCAAGTATGTTTCGCGAGGAATGACCTTTCTATCATGATTTGCCTCGTTCACGGCGACCAGCTGTTTGCAGAATGCTTCGACTCGTTGGGAAATACCGAAGTAGCCCGCTGCTGTGCAATTTGCTGTGGAACCTGTAGATCGAATACCCGATATTCCAGGAGTAGCAGCGAGACTGATATATTGCAGGACGTTCAGATTCAATTGCTTGCAAGCGATATTGAATTGCACAACCACTCGACCACCCATGCTCCAGGAAGCCAATATCACCGACCTAGTGGACAAAGAATGGCGATCGACAATTAGTTGAGCAGTGAGGGCTGCTTGATGACCCCAGTCAGCAATACTGAAAGATGATCCAGTTGCTGGCATCAGCGAGGGACTTGTCTCTAGAGGATATGATAGAGACAGCACTCCGAAGCCCATTTTATTTAGCCAGTGAACTAAAAAGTCCTCTCGGCGATGTCCTTCATGTCCTCCGTAAAAGATCCGAGCGAGATGAACTGCTCCTGGTATAAGAACAATCAATGGCTTGCAAGATTTATCTTCAACAGGGGATGGTGCATAGTGGTAGATCGTGGAGAACCCTCCAATGGTGTCTAGGACTTCGCCGGGGTATAGAGAAGGGCTATCAATATGATCGTGGCTGGCCATTGGGACAAAAGGATGTTCAGATATTGATGAAATACTGACTTGAGGGGAAAGTACAAGTAGGAAGATTTCGGAGGTTGAAATTGCACGAAGCGTCTTTGCGGGTCGCCCCCGCTTTGCTTCGTCAATTGCCGACGTCAATTTGATAGACGAAAGAATTGTGAGAATCAAACAGTTGGAGAGGAATTAGAATATGTGAAAGAGTGACGATTAACAGAGAAGGTTGGATTTATTTCTTCAGAGAAACCAATTATTGTCAAAAGCTGGGAATAAATGGCCAAGGTATACATCTACACTACAGCAGTACGACTATCAACAACTTGTTGAGATGATAGAAAGATTTACAGATTTTATAGATTATATTATTCATATTGGAGCTATTGCTCAACTCTCTAGGCTATCTCAAACTGTAACTCGATATGCAAATACTGAGCCATTTGCCGTTCATTTCGCCGTGATAAATCAATATGACCAGCTCTCAGGAGCCACCAAAGGAATCTTGCAAATTTTCATGTGAAGTTTCAAAGATGCTTGAAAGGATCAGCGAATGAATTTGTCTAAGTATAATTAGTGAAGGGATAGGTATCTCACTGAGGACATCTGCTGCTGTACATGAAGCAGCCAAACAATCCATGAGAACTTCAACATAATCGGCACTTGGACAGGCACATGCGATGTCCTCGAAACTACTGCATTTAATAGCTGCTGCTGCTTCTTTATTGCATTGAAGCTGTTCAATTAATCAGAAACGATGCCCAGTAGTCTATAATGTGGAAAATAGGAGGGACGAACTAAACAAGGACTCATGGTTTGGGCTCCTGTTGAATCCTGGCCAATCGTAAATGGGATGATTGCTAGGAATGAGAGAGCAGCTATAAGCTTCATGATTGGTGTTAAAGGAGATAATTGACTTGATATGCAAGGGAAATCACTACTTCTATAAGCAGCTTCACCGCGAAGAGTCGAGTGCAATGGTCAATATAAATGACAGCAAACATCAAAAGATATCATAGTATACTGACAGTTTATATACTCATGTTAATTGGTATACTCGTAATGAATGGATTACGCTTTGATCAACAATCTTTAGCTGCAACAATTCCAAAATGGCCCAGCTTGAAGATGCCACGGTTGCGCAGTTGACTGCACCGTGGAGTATCTTCCGCTCTCAGCTTGACGAGAGTCAGAAACAGACTCGATCGATGCAAGAAGACTAAGATTTGCAGTAAATATTTCTGCCAGATAAAATAATGTTATAAATGAGTTTACAATGGCCCAGTATAAGCTTGAATGGATCAGATACAATGTGGAAGAGGATGATATTCATGCTTTCATTGTTGAACATCTACTTGTGAATAGACCTAAGACGAATCTAACCAAAGACTCACATTTCTTGAGAAAAAGTACTTCATTTTGATAGAAGATACGCACTGATGCATCTGTGTTACTGTATCTGTGATGTCGTACAGAAGACAGGATCGGAATTGAGGAGAAATTCTGACAGGCTGAAAGTCCTCAAGGGCCAGTTGAATTGGATATTTCATGGAAAAATGAGACAATCTTGACTCTTCTCATATCTAGCAAGTCAAGTTCAATTGTGGATGACTTGGAAAGCTGTTCTGGTGGTGTGATTTTGGACTCTTCTCGTACTATGACTACATAGTGAACATCGAGAGAGTATCACCTCAATTACTTGATATATAGAATTGACAGTATACTCACGACTTACGAGGTCTAGAGATAGTCCGGAGATGGGTGAGATGGTATACATTCACCAACTGGTTCATAACTTCATGTTCATGGTGGTACATTGTAGAATTCGACATCTGATCCGCCCTGTAAGCGTGTTAGTCTAAAAGGTATTTGCTGTTGAAGGTTAGTCCAAGTCGATGTGACCATCGTAAATGAGAGACACAAGGATGATATGTGCAAATGAGTCTGCCCACACTTGGCCACGGCTGGAGTACTGTGACAAAAGAGACCATTTATGAAGCCTCGACACGTCTGTCTTGAGATGAATCCTCCTCATCATCATCATCGTCGTCGTCGTCTACATCCTCCCATTCAAGGTCGGCTTCACCCTCTCCGAGACCGGTCACCATAGCGTGAAGTTCCTCCTCGTCTTCATCCTCACCAAATTCATCACCCAGCATACTCAATAATTGTAAAAGGCCGGCTTGTGAGCGCCACATATCATCTGCAGGGGGACGATCTTGGGCATTGAGATCCAAAGGATCATCACCAGTGCCTGTCTGAGGGGTATCCGATGAGCCTGATTCTTTGGTTGCACCGATGGGGTCCGGGGCCAGGCTGACGACTCGTATAGCTTTTGTTGGGAAGATACGTGCGGGATTTTCATGTTGCGGTACGTCGCCGGGGATATTCGCCAGGGATTGTCTCCAGCCGAGGGTCTAAGCATTCGCTGAGATTAGCCATGTTGTATGAGACAAAAGAGGAGACTTGCATACCGTGTAAGTAGTCATGATTGCATCGTCACACAACGTCATGAAACTCACGGGAACCGCCAGCTGAGGCGCAGAGCTAGTAAGCAATGAATAGGAAGCGCGAGATGGAAATTTGACATTTTGAATTCGGTTTCGATCATCCAGCGCAACAACATAAATGCGATCTTGGATTTCGAACATCAAGTGGTGGTTCTGTACTGACAACCACCCACCCAAGTCAAAACTCGAGCCATCGGACTTGCATTCAATCAAGGAACTATTGGCGACCAGGCCTGCCTGGTCCCGGATGGCTTTACGCCAGTCCGAGCAGACAAACACACTGCCTGAACGAGAGAAACCGACGAAGAGATCACCATCCAACATACCCGCACCCCATTCATTCACACCTTCCCACGTACGCTCGGAGTCTGGGAGTGGACCGTCGTGGACATCCAAGGGGACAAGAGAGTCTCTTCGAGGGGGTCCCGGGGGGAATGGGCGATGGCTCGATCCATGGCGTGCCGCACCGGCCAACGCTGCGGTCGCAGAAGGTGAACTTGCGGTCGGAGGAAGAATATGATATTTGTCGGTGCACTGCGATGGTTGCAGAACCCCGAGGAACTCTCCGGATGCCTTTTCATACGCATAATAACCCTTTTGTCCAATAGAGTAGATGACAACATCCTCGCTTTGGTCGAGATGACCCACAGCCTCCTTTTCAATATTCAAGTGGGTAGTCAACACCGGGGGTCGTTGGGTCATGTCGTAAACAAAGCCATGACCCTGATTTGACACAACGCAGAGAGTCGAGTATGACAATTGAAAACCTCTTGTCTGACAATCGTGGTTGAGAATGGCAATCCGTCGAAACTCGCCCCTCGCAGCATCCTCTTGATCCGCTTGCCAAACTTCGACTGCATCGCCTTCCCGATCAAATACCAGCATACCATCTTGATATTCGAGATGCGCATAAGGACGAACTGAGTCACTGTCGGTATCCAAGGAAGAGGGGAGTCGCCAGAGGATTCGACCGGTGTCCATATCGGTGACATTGAGACCACCGGCGTGAGAGGAGGAGACGAAGAACCGACGTTTGAAATCAGGGCGAAAACGCCAGACTGGATCATTACCAATTTGTAAGACAGACTCTTGAGTCATCGGGTGACGATCAGCCCAATTACTGGCGAGGAGAGTCTGGCGTTTGCAGAGATCCTTCCATGATTCGGTCTGTTCAAATAACCGGGAATAGGTGTGAGCGTCGTCGGACAGAGACGTCGAAGAACCTCTTGGACATCTTGAGGATTGGAGATCTTTGGATTTGGAATTGTAAATGGCTTCTTGATGCGTAAGGTCAATGAATTGGTGCCAGGCCTTAGAGGAGACTGTGAGGGCAGCGAGAGTCGAAACGGAGGAGAACTCCAAAATCCGCAAGACAATCTCTGGAGGAAAGACGGCAAGAGGATCAACGGTAGAGGAGATAGTCATATTCTTCCATTGAATTGAACTTTCGTAATAAGAAGTGAAGAAGTAAAGAAGTGAAGAGAGAGAAAAAAGAAAGAAAGACGAAATGAAGCTTCAAGCGGTTCTTCGCGGGGCAACGTGGGTGAAGGCGGTGAGTCATAATACCCAGAGTTACCGCCTGCCAAAACAGCACAACACGCAAATATACTATATACATATATACATATTATAGATATACATATAGATAATTGTATAATAATATAAATGAAGATGGATAATTACATATTATCGAATTGACGTGGTTTTGTGAAAACAGAAAATGGTGGACTGGAGAGATCAGAAGTAGACGGGTGGTGGTTCCGAGTAGTTATATAACTAATGGATAGATCGTTATATAACTATCCATAGACAGTACTACCAGTATTGTACTATGTAGAAGAGTCAAAGGCGGATAATTTATATTCTAGTGAATCAGTTTAACAAATTGATTAATTATTAGATGCCATTGTATATTCGCATATTATTCAGTATTCGTAGTATCATGACTATAGTATAATATAGCATACAATATATATCATTCTGGAATGACTAGTATACATCAGAATGGTTGACTGCTCATACCATAGGGTGTTAGGGTTTACTTCAATATGATTATTATTACTTCCCCTTGTGAACAGAGCGCAAGTCTAAGACTAGTAGTCTTGTACTACAAAGTTGGAAGATCTCCTCCATGAGACTTATAAGACTGATCGCATTTGATACTCGTGGATTATAGTCTCAACCCTTGAGATACTAAGTAAATACCAAGTAAAATACTTTAGGCTATCAAACACAATTCCATAGCTCTGCCTCACCTTTAATTGCTGGCAAAACTAGCGAAGCCACCAAGTGGAGTTCAAAATGTATCAATTGGCTGTTCTTCCAGTGGATCTTCCATTGCGGCCTGCACTAACGAAGACGCTGCCTGGGCGATGCCCTCAAATCATTCTAACCCTTCCAAATATAAAATTCATCCCAACTTCTCTTTTCTTTGATATTTTCCAACATCATCATTTGTTTATACAATCTTTTCTTTCCATCAGATTTCCACAAGGCTTTTTTTTTTTTATGATAAAAAAAATAGCCATTGGTCTTTCTACCGACTGCTATCCACCATGACTGCTGTTTTACCTTCTCTACCTGTGAGACATAAGGACTTTGTTCAATACATCAAATCACATCAAACCAGACCTATTCAGGACCTTGTGAAGCCATACAATGAGTATGATGCTTCGGCCCGAAGGATTTTTGCGCAAGATCCAGCCCATAACGTGGTAAAAGACGATCACGCCAACATTGTGCCTCTTTATGATGAGAAGACTCGCTCGACAGACATTCGTATTCAGGCAAGAGACCTCGAATCGGAATCGAATGAACTAAAGGATAAATATATCCTTCCTCTGTCCGATGACAAACGCAGAGCTCATGGCTCACCAGCTGTCGTCCCGACGCTTAGCGAGTTCGAGAACAATTTTACTCTCTTCACTGAAGGCGCGCTGAGCGAGATGGACTGGAGTAATGTGGTCGCTGCAGGAAGTGCTGTTGTGACATCTCTTTTGCCTGTTCCTGAAGAATATCGGAATTCTAAGAGAGGCTTGCGTCAATACTATCACGATGAGTTTGCACCAGCCTCGGATGTAGATCTGTTCTTATATGGATTGACTGAGGAAGAGGCCATTGAGAAGATCAAGCACATCGAAGACAAGATTCGCAACACAATCTTGTATGAGACTACCACTATCCGCACTAAGAATACCATCACCATTGCCTCGCAATATCCCACCAGACATGTGCAGATTGTCCTTCGCATTTATCACTCGATTGGTGAAATCCTCACTGGCTTTGATGTGGACTGTTCCTGCGCAGCTTATGATGGCCACCAAGTCTACGCATCTCCTCGGGCTATCGCGTCGTACATCACGCAAACCAACCAAATTGATATGACTCGGCGCTCTCCTTCCTACGAGAACCGACTTTCAAAATATTCTCATCGTGGGTTTGAGGTCTTCTGGCCTCAACTTGAGAGATCGAGAGTTGATCCGGTACGAACACCCAACTACTAAGCTATTATCATGCTGACTATTGAGATCTAGACCATATTTGAAAGGAGCTTTATGCGAACCGAGGGACTTGCTCGTCTTCTGGTTCTCGAAAAACTCCCCAAGCCTGACGACCGTGACAATTACCTGAGAAAGAGACGTGAGGAACGTGGAAGGCCTCCACTGAGTGTGTACTTGCAACGTCGTCAAGGCAAGGAGTTGCGAGGAAATATCAAGGATGACTGGGAAGATGAAGTGCCAGAATGGCAAGAAGAGGACCAAATCTCGGATTATCATACTTTTGTATGTTCTTTTGTCCTTCCCTGTCGCTGTATTTTTTGATTCTAATTGGTTGATAGACCATCCCCTACGGCCGCAGATTTAATGCACGCAAGATAGAGAAGCTGCTTTATACAAAGGATCTTCTACTGAACGCGCAGTGGAATCAGAAGAAAGATCGTACAGTTTATCTTCATCGTCACCCTGCTTTCTTCGGGGATGTTGAACACGTTATTGGAGACTGCTGCGGATTCTGCCCTAAACCTGTGACTGACGAAGAACGGAAAGTGGCAGAAGAAGAAAGCAAGATCTATATCTCCGGGGATGTCAGTTTTATCAAAGACAACCCTGGCCGACAGGAGATTGGCAGTTTCAATCCAATCACCGAGACCAATTGGACAGGTATGATGCGGGCATTTTCGGTTCTTTTAGTATCCAATACTAACACTAGGATATAGAAATGGCATATGTTGGTCGTACTGAACTGCTTTGCCAGGCAATTGTCTCGCATGATTTGGCAATCGTCCGGGATTTCCTGGGACAAGAGGACTCAGATCCTGATCGACGAGATTACACCGGACGTACTCCTTTGCAATTGGCCTGCATGACTTCCACTCCGGAGATTGTTCAATGTCTTGTTGATCATGGTGCGAGACTGATTGCTCGAATGGCAGATGGACAGACGGCCTTGCATCTTGCTGCTGCCAGGGGTGCCACTGAGATCGTTCGTATTCTCTTGACCAAAAGCAACGAGAATGAAGAGAAAGAGAATGGCAAGAATGAATCGACTAAAACAAAAACAATGGATATGGGAAACCATCATCATGTTGATGACGATGCCGAGAAAGATGATCATTCTCACACTTCTGCCTCCTACGTGAAGATAGATCAAAACGACACGGATGAAGTTGGACCCACCTTCGACACTATTGAAGAGAACGAGTTAGACCCAGACATTTACGATATTAATGTAACTGCTTGGGACAATTTGGCATCACCGCTACACCTCGCAATTCTCCATGGCCATGTGGAAACTGTGAAAGAGCTCGTTACATCCTTCGGAGCTGACGTGTTGATGCCAATCAAGATAACTTCTGACTACAACAAGCAACCAAGAGGAGCAATCATGACTCTGGTATTGCTACTGGCTCTTCCCCTTGAAAAAGCAAGAAAGATGGCAAAGACACTTTTGAAGCTGGGTGCTTCTTCTACACAAGCCGATATGTCTCACAACACGCCACTTCATTATATTGCTCAGTCTGAGTACAATGAGCTTCTCGATATCTTTCAGGATCATGATGGACCAGCCATGCAACGAGCAATAAACCACCTTGTCGCTCACGGTGATTGGTATTCGTCTGGTCATACCTTCGTCTCAGCCTTCGTGACTGCCATACTAGCGAAGAACCAAGTTGGGGCAATGAAACTCCTTGAGATGGGGGCAAACTGCAAGTTTGAAATTTCGGAATGCTTGAAAACTCTCAAAATCCAAATGCCAGATGCTGTGCGCTACGGCAGAGAAGAAAAATTCGTCGAAAGACAGCCAAAGCAGCCAATATTCTTTGCAATTCAGAACGATCTGCCATCAATTGCTATTGACCTCCTACGACGTGGCATTGATCCAAACACATTTTATACTCGTAAGAATGATTTCAAAGAAACAGTGCTTGATTGTACCAATCGACACCTGAAAGAATTGCAAGATTCGCTAAAGAAGGAACCCCTAACGTGGTACAAGCCATACGGAATTCCAGACCCTGTCATCTTCGAAGAAGCGGACGATTCATACTGGAGCGTGTTCCAAGAGGAAACTTATCAAAGATTTGCTGCAAAAGGCCAGTTAGAAAAAGCTAAGAGAAACAATGAAAGGGCGGCGGAAAACGATGAGCAACAAAAGGCGAAAGAATCTGAAGAGAAACCCGAGGAAGCCGAGGCGAGAAAGGTCGTCACAGAACTGATAGCTGACTATGAGAGTCTCAAAGCCGAATTGATATCACGAGAGGCCAAGACATGGGAGGAACTTCACCCAGGAGAACAACAGGAGCAGCCCAGGGACCATCAAATTCAAAGAAACCAACAGAAGCAAAAGCCCACGAAGCCTTTCAAAGTCGAATTCTTCAGGTCCTCGTCAGGTCTGTCTGATGTTATACAAGAGGGATATGTACAACTGTATGTAAAAACTCCCGATAATTCTAAGAATATCAGCTAACAAACACAAACCAGCTTCGAGGCTGCGTGGAATGGCGATCTCGGCACTATCAAATCTCTGGCTCTCAACATGTGGGGACAGGCTAAAGATCAATTGCCTTTGCATATCTCGACAACGGATTCTTTAGGACTGAATTGTCTTCAAATTTGCATATTAAAAGGCCACTTACATGTTGCTAAAGTCATCCTACAGATACTTCGAGTCCAGTATAAGGTGAAGGAGACTGACAACCATCAACACTTCGAGATGAACATTGATTCGGAAAACGAATCTTCTGATGACGAGGGCCTTGATATCGTCGGACACACTGTGGATGACAGATTCACGTACCACAATGTTGGCGAAGCTGTGAGTCAGGTCGAGAGTGAAGTCTCACCACTCCAAGCCCTTGAGCAAATATGCCCTGTCGAGCTGTTTCTGGATGAGGGTCTTCCCCCGAAGGAGAGGTTTCCCCTTGTTAATATGAGCAATACTAGTAGCTGGTACTATTTGAGGCCCAATACTCTCTTCACATATGCCATCTTCAAAAACGATGTTCGTTTGTTGGAATGGCTCGTGAATGCTGGACACGAGTGTGTGAAGAGTGATTCTTCCCACGAAAAGCCATTCTCCCTTGACCAAAAGGAATTCCAATTGGCAATTTCTCTAGGCCATACTGAATGCCTCGGGCTTCTGATGAGAAGTACTGGGGTGGGGCTTCCTCTCATGAAGCTGAGCAATGAATCTGGTATTGCGGCCCGCGAGGAGCCTCAATATTATCAAGGATTATCTATTCGAGGCCAGAAGCGTAAAGACTGGGCAGATGCTGGTCGACAAAAAAGGCACAACCACAGTGACGGTCCAAGTCGTCCTCCTCTTCTTATCTCTGCGCTTCAAGGAAGCTTGGCTAGTACAGAATGGTTCCTCAGTACAGCTCCGAGTCGTTACTATCTGGACTATGTCAATGCGCATTTGGAGGATGAGAATGTCAAGAGGGTAGCCAAGTCTGCGTTGGGACTGGATGCAACCGTTCTAAAGTGGCTTCAAAGTCGAAGTATGTTCATTTTTTGATTTTTCACCCTTGCATTGCCTATTGAGATTTTTCCTACTAACATTTAATCAGACGACCTGGTCCTTCACTGCGCAGTGATGGCTCGCCCCTCCGAAGAATCAGAGCGACTGGTCCAGTATCTGGTTGACCATCACCCGGAATGTCTCGAAGTACGATCATCAGAGGGTCACACGCCCCTCGCGTTATCTATTTCCCTGCATAGGATCAAGTTTGCGCAAATTCTCATCAAAGCTGGGGCCAACCAGACCGTTCGTGACACTCAAGGATGCAATCTGTTACATTTAGCGACTTGCTCAATTGCAGGTGGTGCCAGTAAAGAGCCAGAGAACATCAAACGACTGGTTGACTTGATGGATGGAGAGCAAGTATCCGTCATGCTCACCCAGCGTGCTGGTGAAAGCTCGCAAACTCCGTTTGCACGCTGGCTCTCTCGATATCCTTTTGACCTTTCGAACAGAACGCACCGGAGACAGCATGATGATACCTCTGAGATGAATATCATGTCCTCCATTACGCGTCTGTTTTTAGCCATAGGAAAACCAAGCAACCAAAAGTTTCTGGAGTTACTCGACGGTACAGGTAATACACCTATCCATGATTGTGTCAAACGTGGGTTGCTTCACGTCATGGAAGCAGTTTTTAGCCAAAGACTCGATCTTCTATACCGAGAAAATGCGATGGGGAATACACCGCTTGATATGGCCGTGGACTCCTGGGTGAACGAGACAACACGCGCCGTTCCTAAAGTCTCTAGCGTATCAGACGGGCACAGAAGATTCTACAGCTCTAATAATCGACGACCGGAGCAATTCCTCAAGCGCAAAGAGTTGCAGTCTCAGGCGCAGATGGTAGTGGAAGAGTGTCAAAAGTGGACGGCACAAGGCTTGCAGAAAAGAAGACTTGTGACTCTTTTCGAGGCTAATGAGGTTGCTAAGCGACTGGCCACCAAGGGTGTCGGGCGTGAACAAAGGTATAGTCGGCGGGAATTAAGAAGATTACGCCGAGGAAGTCTAGATTCAGATTCGGATGAGAATCTCGATGAAGTTGCTCTGTGGACTGGACTGGCTTCTCGGTGGAGTTAAGTGGGTTGCCGCACGTCGTTCTCATGTAGTTATGAAATAGGGTCATATTGATTATTTTGATCTGAAGAGAGAATCATTTTAGTGAAATTAAACTGGTATTGATCGATTGAATTCATCTGCATGAAGGGTGTGATTGTACACGTTGAATGATCTTGCTAATGTTTGGTTAGTCTAACCATGTACCACTCTTTCCTCTTGAAAGTAGCACATGAGGAAAAGAACCAATCTTGGTTCCTCAACTTGCATCATTGGATCGCTAATTGTAAAGGCCACCGTTGGCAGAGAGACAAGAGCCGGTGGTCTATTTGGCGTCCTCGCTGCATAGGAAAGCAACCAGGGGAGGAATATCATCGACTTCTCCCACTCGGGAGCAGCTGGGGTCTCATAAACCATCAGTTGCATGTCCTCGAAGGACATGCAAAGAGTGATACATGGTTAGACTAACTAAACATTCGCAAGGTCATTCAACGTGTACAATGACATGTCCTGCAACCCCCAAGCGAGCGGCGGCAGATGAAATGAAAACAATTCGCCCTCCACGTGGGAGATAGGGAAGAGCTTCTTTGGTGAGGAAAATAGGACCTTGCATATTACGATCAAAGTGAGCCGTATAGAGGTCAAGGGAGGTATCGACCAGGTCGAGAGCAGCACTGTTTATCCACGGTGTTAACATCCCTAACTCGCTATCTGAAAAGCAAAAGAAGATATAGCATATGACATATCAATCTTATCAAGGCCTTCTCCGCCTATGTTTTAACATGTATGGTAAATGTTGTTGCTTGGTGGGTGAGTACTGTGTCTGGTACAAGATTTACTGCCATTTCTGCCCAGAAATTGACTCTGGAGAAAGTCTTGGATTGGATACCCTAGTCGACCTTGTCCCTGTCCAAATGGCCTACGATGCGGATGAAATCTCCAAGTGTACCACTGCCGGAGGTATCATGTCCATTACTACGCTTGACGACAAGCTCGTAAATGGCGGTAAACTTGGGCCGATCACTAAGAAAGTTTAGGATGGATACTGGGCAATTCATTACGATGATATCTATAGTTTTGAGATTGACACTCAGAATGGCCAGGAGAACACTATTGATGGTCCACACAATTAGCTTTCTCATTCGACAGGCATGCTTTCACGTATTCTATCATTGTTTGCGGTGTACTGAAAGTAGCCAATATTCGGGTTCAGCTGCGCATACCAGGAGGCTGGAGTTCATGATGGCTCAGGGGCAAAGATCGTCATATTGATCTCCTGGTAGGCCATTCTCGATACGTTTGAGCGCCTTGTGAACTTCTTCATCCCATCTCGTTGAAAACACGATTATCCATTGGAGAATACCGGCAGCCCAAAGCGCAATGCATTGACCAATCCAAAGTCCCTTGAGACCCCAGCCACACTGAAAGGCAAGGGATATCCCCAGTGGAAGAGCAAAGAAATAATAGCTGACTATATTCACGATTGCGCCCAGATGCTGTCGCCCCATCCCCGCAGAACACCGCCGCAACAGCCATTCATAGCATCAGAAACCTGGAAAAGGGCAACAAATGGCAGAACGTCGGATGTCAACCGAATAACGCGATCATCGTCGTTGAATAATTCTCCAAAGACATTTCGTGTCAGCATTAAAATGGTCAGAATGATTCCTCCAATAAAGCACGCCATTATAGTACCCATATGGGCAATTCTCATGGCTTGACGCGCATTACTTTCACCCAGACATTTTCCCACTCGAGACGAGACTGCTATACCGATACCAAAAGGTATTGTGTTCAATATTTGATCGGCAGTCATAATGGTACTCTGTGCTGCTAGAGGTATGGGACCCATTCGACCGGCAGCTAGGGCAACAATTTCAAATGCCCACCATTCGGTGCCAACGTGAAGAACGCCAAGTATCGCAAGTCGAGAAAATACCCAAAGGTTTTTAAAAGCATATCGAGACAATCCCCCCCAACATTCTCTCCCCTCGATAAACTTCGCATATAGGGCTAATAAACTAAATGATAGCCAATATGTGATACTATTGGCGATGGCCGCTCCAAGAATGCCGATGTCTAGCTTATAGCATAACACGTAACATAAGATAGCGTTCAGAGGAGATGTGATGAGGAGAACGTAGGTACCCGCTCTCATGATTCCTTAGGTTTGACATTAGTTGCACGATAATCAACCTTTTTGTAGTAGATGACTAGCTGTACCCATGTAAATGGTTTACAGATACGAACCTTGAGCTTGCATGTATTTCTTCAATGCCTCGAAGAAGATATATCCTAGTCCTCCAGGAATGAGACAAGTCAAAAATTTCGAGCAATGGTATGACAGCTCGGCGTCTTGTCCAAGTTTCAAAAATATGTGTTCCGAAAAGGCCCACAGAGTTGCGACTGGGATATAGAACAGAGTCAGAACAAACAGAGCACGCTGAAGTAAGATCCCCAAATCGTTTTTATTCTGGCTTGCCACAAACGTGGACGAAGCCAGGGTGTCCAATGCAGTAGTCCCACCAAGTGCTATCATCCAGCCAGTCACCAAGGCAAACATAAGGGAGAAGGCGGCCACTGAAAGGTCAAAAGGTGATCGGTGACCAGAAATAATAACTGTGACAGCCTGGAGACTCATTTGTAGCATGTATCCTAGGATAACTGGCGCCGCGTCTTTAAACAGAGACCAAGTCTCCAAAATCCATTTCTTTCCCCAATGGCTGTGTTCAGCATCTCGTATAAAACTGTGATCAAATTGTTGATTATGGAGTAGGGCAGTTTGCTCAGACGGAAGGAGGTCCCTGGTGATTACTCGAGGTTGAATATTCTTACTCGTATTTCTTGAACACATTAGGACGCTTATTCAGACGTTCAGCACCGCCGAAACCAGAACTGTCGACTGAATAAGCCCAGACAAGAAAGGACGATCAAAAAAGATGGCCGAGGGTCCAATATTTGACTTGCTTGATATTGGTAGATTCGAATTCCCACCCGAATTAAAAATTCCAGGTATTAAGCTGTCATAGACGGTTCGAAAAATTGAGATCGTTTTGTGCGACACTTTCAAATCATTTATATCCGGTGGAGTAAGTCCAAATCAGACCATAGAAGAGTGCTGTACATGGTTTAGCTGACAATGGCTGACGGAATCCCCTATGTTTCGTTTCAATAGAGAACTTCAGATCTTCAACAGTTGCGATCACGCAGATACCGGCAGAGTTGATAGGAGATGTGTAAAGTTTCTATGACCATGAAGAAATAATGATACTGAATCTAAATGCTAACTGCTCAAGTATCATTATCTTATCACTACCCCGACGTGCATAAAATCCTAACTCTATATTGCCATACTCATCTACAGTGGGGCTCTCGAAAGGTTTACCGCATTAGGAAGTTATGCGTAGTGGCGTAGCGAACTACATTGAAATTCCGGGAGAAGTAGGGTCCTTTGAAAGATAAAGTGCTTCAGATTAATATTCAAAGAGATAAGAGTGAGCACGAGAATAACGGGCCCGATTGGATTCGATAGAAATAGCTCTACATAGACGTTTCATTCCATCTCAAGCTGAGGGAACAGCAGAATCCAATCTGATAAGCCATTGAGAGATGATGAACGATCCAATTGTTCTCCTTATTCAGGCTATGGAACTGAAAACTTTGTGTCTGCCATTCATATTTTGCATTTCGATATTCTTCTCCATCGGGATTCTGAGACAAAGAGACCCCTCATCCCTCCATGAAGCCAAACAGTTAGCATATCACCACTGTGATCTCAAAGTTTGAATTTGAACTACAATAGCTGTTTTTGCACCTCATTGACTCAGTGAGTGTGCTGCTGCAATTGCGCTATATAGTACAAATTATGGTATGACTGCCCTTTCGATGAGCATTGACTGCATTGCCTAATTTGTCTATGATATTGAGTCGTGGAACTTGCTGGATAGCAGACTAATAAAATATTCAGATCCATATCAGAAGCTTAACTTGGAATTTGTCTATGCTAGATAAGCCGCACATTTCGGATATTGATTCAGGAAATGAATGAATGAGAAGTAGTTGACACCAGTGAACGAACTAGAAAGAGCAGAAGCAAGAATCGACATAGATCGGCCGAAAGCATTGATCCATGGCTCTAGATTCTGAAATCGTACTCGGGGTTGACCCATGATGGCCTCGGCGAATTATTCCGTAGCCAAGCACCGTACCTGTGTAGTATCAATATTATTGAAGTAGACGAACCAAGAACTATGAGTGCTTGAGCTGTGAAAGTCCAGATCCACCCTGAAGCAGACTCCCAGCTAGCAATAAAAAACTGGTTAATATATGATTAGATCCTGATTACACACAGTTTGCTTCGGGGATTTCATGAGGAAAAGGGGAACAAACAGGATTGACGAAAGCGCTTAGATTAAAGAATACAGCGTAAAAGGTTATCGTACTTGTCGATTGCAAAGGATAAGCATCAACAATATAGCTCGTTATCACTGTATTTCCAATTTGAATGCCCGCGGAAACTGAAAGTCTGTCAGCATGGGCCTACAATGTGCCATACGCGATAGCTTCCACGAACATAGGATGAATGCCACCTGCCCGATAATCCAATGATAGCTCCTTTCAATGCTAATACCCCAGAGTATTAGTCCAACTGTGAATATTAGTAAAATCTTGTATCAAGTTCAGACAAGAGACATACCGGCTGTGCTCAGAATTGCAGGATAAGACAGCCAAAGCCTCATTTCGGGCGTTCGAACATTGTCGTTTTTTTTCATTAGTCTCATCACAATGTAGTCACTCAGTCGACCAGAGCAACATATTTCCGAGACAAGTGTCCCGATGAATAATCCAAAGAAAAGGAATCCCTGTATAAGAGGCGTATATTGCGGGTAGGCCGCGGGCACCATAGTGATTACCGAGAGTGTCCACCAGTACCACGTGAATGAATACCCGAGGACTGCAATTACCACAACGGGGAATTTGAAGGTCCATAAAAGACGAGTGAGTGAGTCCCAAGCCTTTGGATGAAAGATTCCCGGTATAGGACGAAAGGAGATGAAGGGCAAAGATGTTGTCCGGCGTAGCTCGGGAGCTTGGGGCGGCCGATAACTCTCATATTTTATTTCTGTGTTTTCGTTGAGATCGGTTTGCAACCGTGCCTCGAGTGTTAATATCATATGTTGTCTGGGATAGAGGGTTTCAGGCATAAAAACCAACTCCAGGGCGAGAAGAATGCCAAAGAGCATAGCATTAAACCAGTTGATCCAAGCCGCACTGATGAGGTTAAAGATACCACCAACTTGAAAGGTTAGTTAAGATAATTCTTTTCCGTATTAACTTAGCATCTGGAGAATGATCGTACATGCAGGACCAAGCAGAAGACCCGAATCTACTGCCAAAACCCACATCCCAAGCTTTTGTCCACGTTCGAATTCGAAGAACATATCATTCACTATGTCCATGTTGTATTCAATGATTTGAACAAAACAAGTTCCAGATTTCGCCATTGAAACTTACCAGTTGCCATTCCGACAGTAGATGCCGGGCTCACGCCAAATCCCTGGAAGAACCTCGCTGCCATATATCCCTGATACGAACTGGTCACTGCTGCACCAATTGTGGATAGCAAAGCTATCAGGGTTCCCGACAGAAATATGAGCCGACGGCCATAGATATCTGCAAGAGAGGACCAAATCAATGGTCCAAGTGATAATCCCAGTGCAGGTATAGCCACGGTCCAATTAGCCTGAGAGTAATTGATCCCATACTGAGTCTGAATTCCAGGAAACGAAGGGACCGTAGTAGTTGTGATGTATGTAAAAAGAAAGTATCTATATGAAGAGAAGATTAGGAAACAGGATTTGATGTTTTGTGATCAATCTAAACAACCCACTTCAACATGACTATTCCAAGTATTGTATGTTTTCGCAAGTTGGGCCAATTTAAAGGGTCTTGGGGATCTGCCGTTGGCTGAGGAAACATTTCAGGGTTTTTTGGTTGAAGATTGTTGGGCGTGATTTTGCCCTGGAGTTGAACTTGCACTCCTGTTCCTAATTCTGACGAGATTTCAAGAGTTGAATTTTCTTTCTGGATTCCATGTTCTTGCATTTTCTCCATTTTCGTATGATTTTTGATCTCATCATATCACAAAATATCAGGATTCAAGGCTAAATCTATGACAAGCAAAGCATGAGTTAAAAGCTAATGACAATGGATAATTCATGATGATATACAACATGTTCTGGCCAATGGAATATTGTCTGGCTATCTCTAAGTCTTCAATTACTTATCAGCGGTACTTCATGTAGCGCCGATCAGCAAGTCCCAGTAATAGTAAAAATCCAGCGAACGTCCTGGGAGATGAGCTTGAATCATGTGAAGTTAGCGTCTAAGATACTCCGCATTGTCCCGTGTACTCGCTCCCGTCAACTTCTAATTCCGGTTTAGTTCCAAAATGCATTTTATCACTGCACTGCCGGTCTCACTGTAATCCAATCAAGGAATTGGGGCATTACAATGGCGAATCCTGTTTGACAGATAAAGTGTGCAGAAGCAAGATACACAGATTACGTGACTAAATATTTGATATCTCTACGATAAACGTCTCGGCGTCGAAGACATGATATGCCTAATCAAGGCAGTAAATGGAGATGACGGGTTAGCATCTTCACAGGCGCTACGTCAGAGCCCAAGAACCCGCGAGAGAAATTGCAAGCCAGACATTGTATCTGTCAAACATTGCGCATCTATATAATCACAGTCGTGCTACCATAACTTATGGATAGAACCATCAAGCTGATATAAAATTTATAGGAAAGTACTTGCACTGCATTTTGATGTTCTTCAGAGTCTCTCAACGCATCAAAATGATTCTTACCACCACTTCTACCGGGTTACTCATTTTTTCAACCCTTTGCATAGGGCATCAGTTGCATACACAGACTCCAATCGCTGCTGGTCCACTGGAAGAACTTTGGCATCATTCACTACCTGGAGATGGTGGGACGCAGGTTAGTAGTATGAGAGAGTTGTGTCGAAGCAGGAGCACACTAACTATCTTGACGTCAAAACAAAGGCCGATTCTGTCTTCTCTGGGATCTCCACATTTGGTCGTCTGCCTTATTACCAATGCCTGTCCAGCGAGGCAGAGAAATATGACATCGCTTTCATGGGTGCCCCCTTTGATACCGGAACCTCATATAGACCTGGTGCAAGATTTGGTCCGAGCGGTATCAGACAAGGGTCTCGCCGTCTTAATCTCTAGTACGTCGAGCTAAAATAGACGGAGTACCGAAAATCGGTAATCAATGTGTGAGAAGTTATCTGACATGCAAATCTTATAACTTTCAGTGGGGGCTACAACGTACCACTTCAGGCAAACCCATTCACGGATGAGTTGAGAGTGGTTGATTGCGGTGATATTCCTGTGACTTCGTAAGTTATTAGGTGTTGTGATGCGAAGGAAAGCTCAACAGAACGTTGATTAATCGAGTACTGAATCCTTAGTTACGACAATGAATGGGCCATTCAACAAATTGAAGAAGGTCACAATAGCTTGCTTATGCGCAAGCCTTATACGGACTCCGACAAAGCAGGCTTTTCAAGAGCTGGGAAAACCCTACCACGCGTGATTACTTTGGGTGGCGACCATACCATCACATTGCCTTTGCTGAGAAGCATTAACAGAGCATATGGACCCGTCACCGTCATTCACTTCGATAGTCATCTGTAAGTAATTGCATGAATGGATACAGGTCCAAGTTCATCGTTTAATCTGAGATGATAGAGATTCATGGAAACCAAAAGTTTTTGGGGGCTCGCCTAGCAAGATCGCTAGCATTAACCATGGCACATATTTCTATCACGCAGCAATGGAGGGGTTATTGAAGAATGACACCAATATTCATGCTGGTATTAGAACAACTTTATCAGGACCGTCCGACTACGAAAATGATGGATATTGTGGATTTGATATTGTTGAAGCAAGGGAAATTGATACAATCGGTAAGGAGTTTTCTACCCATATACTAAACGCCCAACATGAATCAAAATTACTCAAGTGAACCAGGTGTTGATGGTATCATCAAAAAAATCCGCAATCGTGTTGGGACCGAGAATCCCATTTATCTTTCGATTGACATCGATACCCTAGACCCCGCTTGTAAGACTTCTCTATTTCATATTACCTCGCCCCGATGAGTCCATTGCTTATTTTCATTCAAACAGTCGCACCGGCAACCGGAACCCCAGAGACTGGAGGCTGGTCTACACGAGAGCTGAGAACAATTATCAGAGGTCTAGATGGGCTCAACCTTATTGGAGCAGATATTGTGGAAGTTGCACCAGCTTATGATACCAATGCCGAACACACTACAATGTAAGTACCAAAAGCCACCAAAATTTACCCATCATACTTCCCAGAAAAAATGGACTAATTTTCCCTCCAAGGGCCGCGGCGGATGTTTTGTATGAAGTTTTGACTATCATGGTCAAAGGTGGGCCTTTGTCAATCGAAGGTTCCCGTGTAGCGGGCTTGCCATGAATATATCACTACATCTTAAGGGGTTTAAGGTTTTGGATGCTTTTCGCAGCATGATTTGTCTTGTCAAGATTTGTCAAGACTCCGGGGCAGACCGACACTTCTCTTTCACTACTAGAGCTAGTGCTATCATAGCATACAATGAATATCGTTTCCCCTGATCGTATGAAATTATGGTACACTTGTGTATTACGTTATTGGCATATCAGGACACGATACAATGATCGCAGAAAAGAAACAAATATCTAGTACGAAAATGCAATTTAACTTTTCAATATTTTAGCACTCAATCTAATATTCTTGTAGCTCTCCAACTAGCAATTGCGAATGGAGAACCCACTTTACGTTCGACAGGGTCATCTAATCATGAAGCCTCCCCAAGAATTTGATATTTTCACCTCGAGGAAAGCTGCATCACTTTTGATCTAAGAAAGTCTAACAAACCTGTGGATTTCGATTGATCTACCAAGATTCAACCAACAATTTAGAAAACTGCGTTGAGTTAAACACTGGCTATGATAAAGTTTTTGAGATCCGAGCATTAGTTAGAAGCTCCGTCGAATCAGAACGGGTAGCGGTTAGGACTGGGGACTGGCCAAAATTGATAACTTGGCGATAATATCATTTTCTTGAAAGATTTGGTTCTCGCCTTGTACCATAAAGTGCTTGTTCAACGAGAAAAAAAAACCATTGAATGGGGTCTTTGATCTGAAGATGACATTAATTTGAAGATTTATGTATCGAATATTAAGTCTGTCCCAAGAAAAAAAAACCAATAGTAGTCAATTCTTGTAAACCGTAACAAAGCGATTTTAAATATTAAGTTCAAGAATATATTCCGAGGGCAACTTATGTGTGGCTTAATTCGTGAAGACATAAAAATTTACAAAGCATAAAATTTCCTTTGCATATGTCACTCTGTTGAGCTATTTCGGACCAGGAGAAAGCACAGCTACGTAGAGATATATCAACAATTGTTGGACCGCCAGTCCGACTTTCCAAAATAGGTCAATTGGGCTGAGCAAAAGCTGCCGCTGTCTCAGGTCTTGCTATAGTTTACAGCTCCGCTAGAAACAATATTCCGTATGAATTGTACTCTGAATCTTTCTTGCAGGTATCCTTCTCTATCGTCAGTGGCGTCAAGTCGATATCAACTCGGATAATATATCCCAGGTATTACTCGATAATTGTTCGATTGATTTGAGCAACGCAGCTGATTTCAGGAATCCAGCAAATTAGGGGTTGAAATTTTTCGAGTTACCTTTTTTCAATTTCTATTACACAAGGGGGTTTTAAAACCGATCAGCCAACAAAAAGCCAGTCTATCCGATATATTTTAAGCAGCTACCGAAAGAATGGTTTTTCAAAGTTGCAATTTATTCCTAGTCGATGTACAAAATAATATCTATTCTAATGGTAGTCTTTCTTGGATATAGAGACTATATTGGTGAACGATATTCTAGATCTCGGGAATATCATATTAATATCCAATTTCTGGTTTCCCGCTACGGAAGATAATACGTATATATTCATACTATTTAGGACCGTATATACTACGTAAAGATGTTTGACATCGGGATATCGAATCGAAAGTTCTAATTCTTTGTGTATGCCAAACAAGTTTTTACAGTCAATATCGGCCAAACCTAAAATAAGTTGGAAATCCCGATCCAAAATTCAATATGTCCATCAAGGTGAATGGACTTATCCATTCACTTAAAAAACAAAGGAAAATTCATTTCAATAGGATATATAGAGCAAATCTATATCCTATTAGATATGGAGACTATATGTGACAAGAACAGTTGCTGTAAAATGTTTCGTAGCTTCTCAGAATCTTCATATATATTTTTGGGGAAAATAAAGTATTCGATATCTATTTTCGGATAAAAATCGGTCTGTTCCATGTGTTTACACGACTATGCACATCGATATAATGCCCAACGTGGATTTGGGAATAGTAGGTTCAATCCAAAAATCATGCAATGGGCTGAGTCGGATGGATTCTGTACATGTACAAGTAGGACATCAGCAGATTAGCTCGAAGCAGGTATAGAATCTGTAATTTATCCAGTGATTTTGTAATGATTCACAGTTCTCCGCATCGGCAACGTCATCAGACATAGGCTCAGTAGTGGGGATGTTTGCCTTTGAAAATCCACCTGTATGCAGGTTGCGGGCCGCAATGTCACAAAGTCTAAAATACAGAGCTCGCAGCATCGGGGACCAAATGAGTTATACGCATTTAGTCTCGCTTCTCTCGGGGTTCTACAGACCCCGCTCCTAATGCTACATTGCAAATACTCCACTTCAAAGCTTCAACTTGGATGGATTAGATGTAATTGCACTTACAGTATTGGAATGATCAACAAGTGAAAGCGAAGCGAGGGTCTTCTCTTACTTCATCTCGCATTTAGAATGGCCCAAAAACACACCCACTACACATATGTTTACTCTTCAACTTACCACTGAAGTTTGCTTTCATTTCTCTTATCTATTGCGGCGCTGGCTGAGGGCCCATACAATTTTGTCAATATCTGAGTCCTATATCACGACTTCCTTCATTGCATAGATTGTGACTGAATACGCCTTGTATTATGTACAAAGCTGAAAAAATCAGGGCTTGGAAGTGGCGAGAAAGGATCGCCCAGTAAATAGATACATAGTACAGTTTTGATCCCCGCTCGCAGATCTAATGGATCGACCAAGGCATCCGATGTGGATCCAGTACATTGTTGCCTGCTGAATGATCGGAAGTTCCATCACTACGTACATACAGTATTAGGTAATGAATGTCCTGAAATCCCTAGCGTTGGACCTGACTTGTGTGTTAGCCCCTACGCCTTCTTACAGAGACACCACTGGCTTAACTGCTTGACTCGAAACATTATGTTGGTTGTCAATGGTTTTCATCCAATACTCGGGTGTTCGGGTGTGAGTGGTTCTGACCGAAAAGACATATTACATACCCACAATGATACGAAGATACATACACGGGGTATCCAATTGGCTACTATGTAGATCTACCACCTACAGATGTTCGGTTTGAAAGGAACAGTGGGTCGGGCTCATGCAAAGCAATGACCACTACAATCACGATATGCAAGCCGGCCGAATCCGAAACGCCCGTTGCTATGCCAGTACATACTTCCCTCTCTCTATTGCCACATTATTAGTTACATAATAACGATACTCCGCACTGTGGGGCAGCTTTCAGCTCGACTGTCGTCTCAGCCTTATCCCCACCAGAGGGATGTGATTTGAGATTTCTGGTTTTCCGAACATAGCACTTCGAAGCCCGCAACCCTGATAATTGGACACTGAATAGTCAATAGACGATTGATATACATACTGCCTGTACGATAATATCGAGGAGTGCTGCTTAGAGTTTGAACACTTTGAAAACCCGGCTTTTTGAGGTCGTCTGTCCTGCAGAGTCTCGGCCTTTTTTGGAATGAGATTCTAATATGTAGACGAGGCATTGCATCTGTCATAGGGAAATAGTTTTGCCTCGGGTGAGCCACGGTTATGATATAACTCACTCTTTGGCGTTGAATTTTGTACTGCAGAAGGGAAGCGACTCAACTATCAATGTATACGATATAGTGAGTATTTTTCAACGGCGTACTCGATCTGCTTGCGTAGCACACTCGAGAATTTTTGCCACAGATGGTAAAGAGCATTGCACTGGCCTCGTCAGAGCTGCGAGAGTCTTGGAGTAGACATAACCTGTACTTTCGTTCTCTGATAATTTACATTCGTGTAACAAATACTGCTCAGATTATCCACATACCGTTTGTAATCTCCTATTTTAGCTTCTTGCACAGCACCAGCCAGCCACATGGTAGATCAATGGGTCTGCGTCTTTTCTACTGTAATAAGTACACCGAGTAAGATATGTCTGGTAGGTGCAAATGCGGGATGGTATAAACGCCCCTGTGCAATGTACTGTACTATTCTTGCAAATAGGAGATTTCCATGTAACACGGTTGGACTTCGCGTTGTCCTGACACTTACATAGTAATTGATCCATATGCTTGGATTCATTGTTCTTCCTTGGTCAACAATACTGGCATGGATTCCTACCGGTAGTGATTTGGAACTGGATAAGTGCTGCGCATGCATGCCAGGCTCTTGTACATTACAGGCAATCTTCTCCAATGGCAATTTCTTATCCACCTACCCACGAGAATTGTCATCGTGCATATAGCTCTTCCAGCCAATGCAGGCGTGATATAATTCAGCTGAGCTGAGATGACCATTCTCGAAATCAATCAATTAGTCAATCCCTACGCCGGAGATGCCGTATTGATCATCGCGACCACGTATTGTGCCCCGAGACTGAAATATAAATAGAGCTTGTCCTCCTCGTTCAAACCGCAAGAAAACCAGTAACGATCCCTTCAAAGAAGTCTCACACAAGAAACCATCATGAAATCTTTCGGAATTGTTACGCTGGCTGCTTTGCTTCCCGTCGCCCTGGCTAAACCTCGCACACCCCCGGCTGGCATGGTGAGTGCACTGTTTGTGCATCATCTTGTTTGATATTGAAATATACTGATGGATTTACCAGGAGGAGCATTGCAAGCAAAAGGGAAATGGTACGTTGGTAAATTTGTAATGTAGTGAGATGAACCGATTGTACTAACCAAGGCGTAGATCAAACCGTCGAGTATAGCGAGAAACAGAACCAGTGGATCTGCGTGACGTCGGCACAGTCGGATATCTGCGGCCCTGAACAGGACCAGTCGACATGGCATAAGAATCCCACTACAGGTGAGTATGGTTGCTGCGACAAGGGCGAGGGATGGGTTGTGGATGAGAAGCACAAGAAGCAGGGCTCTTGCTGCGCCCAGGGTTCTATTTACAGCTTTGATGCTTCTTCTGGTAAAGGCGCCTGCTGCGACGATGGGAAGGTCTTCAAGAGTGGATCTTGTATTGTCCCTGGAGGAATTGAAAAGCCTGGTGAGTGAGCATTTTCTTGTTTTGGGGGTCTCAATTGCTGATGATGCTTGGAAGAAGTCCCCTCCGGAACCTGCGGCGCTTATCTCAAGGATGCCAGGTTGGAAAGCCTGCTTCGTACCTTGCTGGTACCGTGCTTTCCCTATGGCCAAGAGACTTTGAACGTGTTTATTGAATACTATATCTCGATTCTTCATGGCGGTCTCGATCTCATCGAGATCATCTACAAAAACGACTGCAATGATCCGCGGCCTTCCCCTTCTCCCGGCCCCAAGCCAAAGCCTCACCCGTGGTGGAAATGCGGCAACACAGAGGCCTGCAGATGGATTTCCCTTGAGACCAACGATGTGAAAAAGTCTCTGCCAGCGACCGGGGCCACTACGAAAGCCCAACTACCTAACCCAAACGTAGCAAAGGCAGATTACGAATACCCGTTTGATGTGTGGTTGACCAAGTCCCCTGACGATGACCTGGATGTCTATATCAAGGGAAAGAAAATTCAGCCTCAGGCATCGGGGACGAGCTACTTGATTCCTGGAGGTAGGTAGAGCCATAGAGGGAATACACCCGCGTCGAGACAGACAGGCGTACCCTAGCTGACAAATACCAGGCACAAAGGCCAAAGATGTCAAGTATTCCTCCTCCAAAGGAATACAGATCAATTTTTACGGCAAATGTACTGAAGATACACCGTGCATTGGCAAGAGTGTGGAACCATGGACCAAGAAAGTCGTATACCCGCCGCCCGGAAAAGATGACCTCGATATCGATGTCAGCAAGTACGATTTTGACTTCATCTTCACCATGACAGACGACTCTATCACCACAGAGCAGTACACCGTTTACGCCGACGGCGAGAAGGTTGGCATGACCCATGGCCGACTGACGCTGGGTGACGACAAGTACAACACCGATCACATCAATACCCAGCAGGTGGGACTTGCTCCGTACGTCGTTGCCAATGATGGGTTCTGGGGATCATACCGGATCTCGAAGGGTAAGTTAATATATAATTAAGAGGAAAGTAATTCTTTCATGCTGACTAGACCAGACACGCAAAAAATTACGGTCAAGATGACCGATCGTGAGGCGGCCTATCCCACAGATGAATGGTCGTACCGCATTGACAAACTCTGCGAATGCTAAATGAATCCTTTTGGGATCATCAGGGTCAAGGATCAGTGGATGAATTAATTATAGTACATTCCACGCGAGACTCCTCGAGATCAGTTAAGTCACGGTCAGTTCAACTTTGGAGAATGAAGAGCGAAGTTGTTCATTGAATGATGAAAGTTTTATAAGAACACATTCCAATCAGTAAATAGACATTGATGGAACCAATTTCAAGTCGTAGAAGAACCCAATCCAAAACACTTTCCAACCCCCCAAAACCCACGTGAATTCAAACCTTCAATCAATTTCACTAGATATTTCATATACCTTTGAATAACTCTGCAAAAAATGTTTCGTGGCTTGTACAGGTCAAATTAGACGTTATATGGAATTCTGATTGGATTTTGGATTATGGTCAGAGTCTATAATCCGTCAATAAAATGGCAAATTGGACCCAAAATCCGGCTTGAGTTTGTTTCTGCTCATATCTAAGTCTACCATAGATCCGGCAAAAGCTCTGTCAGGATGTCGCGTAGTTGGACCAACGGTTATATCTAAGAGAATCTTGTCACGCCTGAATTGCTAGCGATTCTAACAATCAAGTTTAGACATGCTCAAAAAACTCCGCTTGATCATTTTTATCAGTTCCCTCAACTTCAGCGTTCCCAATGGCACCATCATTATCGAAAATCATTGCCATATCTTCTAGCGTATGCCCACGTGTTTTGGCATATCCAAAGAAGACGGTAAATTCCTAGACGATCAACACCGCCACAAAGACAAAACAATACTTCGACCCGATTGAATCAAGAGCAATGGGATTGACGAAAGTATTGAACATGGTTCCAAAAACTACCGACACCCATGCGACGCTGAGGCCATGGGAGCGTAGTCCCAAAGGCCATACTTCGCAAGGACAAGCTGTGAGGAGAGGTGTTCTTTACCCCGGGATCAGTGAAAATGGCCTGCTTTATAATGTCTCAGGGCGATTTACAAGACAATATCGTAGCAGGCAAAATATATGAAGAGAAAAGGGACCACGGCTGTTCCCACAGATTGCTGTTGTGTGGTATAGAACCCCCCCTCAGAGCCCGGCAATCGTAATGTAGCTCATGAGCATTATTGCATCAGAGAGAAGAAACAGAAAAGACCTCATAATCCGTGTCGCGGATGAAGTTTAAAATGTTCAACATCATTGTACTGTTACCAGCTCCTATTTCGTAGATGATCAAGTCGTGGTATGGGTAGAGGGTGAGCTTGTGGTTGGAGACGAGATATCGTGCGATAGATTCACCATAATATGGTTGGAAGAGCTCTGTCGGAGTATGTCACAGTTGTCTTGATTCATCTGGCTGGATCTCATCCAATTTATCCTCGAACTCGATATATCGCTGACCCAAAAGAGACTGGAAGGCCGGCCCGTCTTCGATATTATTGAAGTCGAATGGTTCGCCGAGGGTAAAGATAGTTGCATGTTTAGAGAAGTATCCATAATGAGGATTATATAGACTGTCTGCGAGCATCAAAGGGTCAGTTATAAGACCAAAGAGAAAACATTGCATATCGCGCCATCTTGCAATCGTCGGCTGACCTTTTCCACCAGCGATGCTCCGACAGTCGCGAAGATCAGGTTCCAAATTTGAAGACAAGGGGAGATGAGGAGTTGATCTTTGGTGTTTGTTATACCGATCCTCTTTAGAACTAGGGCCAGGTAATAAGAAACAACAACATTACCGACCCATTGTGCATAGAATCCAATGGAGATTGCGATGAATAAATAATCTGTGGCGATTCCCAGGGGTTGATATCATCTCAGCGTATCCAGAGCCCAAGGAATTATGTTTTTCTAGCTTGAGTGTATGTTGAATATCGATTAATTGGTGATTAACCACAGGGGAATTGGTGTCCTCCGAGGTGTGCAAATACGCTGATGCTTCACGGGCATCCGCTGTACGATTCGTGGCCACAAGCCAATGAGGACTCTCAGGAACAATAAGCAGAGCCGGGAGGGCGAGAATCGGGCATACCATCTGCGCCAAGCCCCAAAAAAACCTAGTACCCGGGTACCGAAGGTAACCCACGCAGCAATCGAGGCACCGAGATAATAGCCACACATGAACAATTCGTTGGCAACGGATCTATGGGTATGGTATGAGATTTCATTCAAGAGCAATTGGGGGAACGAACACATATCGAAGCATCCATGTGACGAGCTGACTGAATGATCTCGCTCGTATGTAGAGGATTCCTTGAAGTTCTTCAAGTATCAGTCTCTATGTCTTACTAAGTGATTCACTTGATCTTCTGCCCTTCTACCATTATCCTCTCACCTAAACAACAAGTGCTAGCTTGTGCCTTAGTTCCATTAGTGATATCTACCTCCGGAATTCTGCATTTGACACTGCAGGAGCTAACAATTAAATCTGTGAACTTCCCCATGGCAGTGTATCGTAAGGAAGAATTTTTACTAACAGCCTGTTCTCTTGTAATTCCCTTGTCTCTGAATTAATAAGCTTCGCTAACAAAATTTGCCAATTCTGCAGAAAGATAAATCTCGCTTATGGGCTTTAGCGGGCAAAACGACAACCTCTAAGTTACGGCTAATCTTTATCCTCGGTGATATAGTTAGATGTAGAGGGTTTTGACTTGAGAGATATGTCAACACTACCGTAAGGAGGTTTTTGAAGATATGAATAAAAAAGGCCCTGAGATTATTTAGAGTGGATTTGGATAAAGAGAGAAAAAGAATATTAGTGATTGCGCATAGTGTGCATTGATCAAATACCGTTTTAAGTGACTAGGTAGATCGCAAAAAAAAAAAAAATCTTCCACAGAGATTGGCATGCACTGAAAGAAATGAATTCTGTATGAATTAAGGAGTGGTATACATTCACCAAGAGAATTACCTATACACTCTTGATGGTTGTTGCCCTTTCAATCTAGTCCCCCGGTAATAATGAACACAGAGAGAGGGTACGTATAGCATTGATAACAACGGAATCTCATAACATAAAAAGCATGGCCCTTGATAATGGATCCACAAACACCGAACGCCTTGCTTCGCGCAATACCCATAAAATTTGGAAAACCCTAATTTCATGACATAGCCTTATACTATGCTCTGTTCGTCACAAAGAGGCCATCGGTACTCTTCAGCAACTCCTGTTGGCCGAAAAACTGGAGGCAGATACAACTACTGCAATCGCTACCGCCTATACTTTCAGTTAGACCAGATAGTTACAATCCAACTACGTAAGAAAAACTCACCATGGCCATATCCACGCCCGGCATAATCATCATATCCATAGCAGGCCGATATCCCGCCTGGCGAGTGGACAACAATGCTAATTTCTTATTGTGACGAATACTTTCTTTGATTTCCATAATCCTACGATTTCCATCCACCACGTCGTAGGTCGTCAGGGCCCGACCATGGCTCTCGAGCTCGATGGGTAAATTGCGGTTTTTGATATTGCAGTCTACTTCTATCAAGTTCTCCATTTCCAGATGCAGATCCCCGCTGAGACTGCGCCGACCGACGGCAATGGGATTCATCCGGCCACCAGGTAGGGATACGGACCATGCATTACGCATCCAGCGCGATCGTTGGTGTATTTCGAACAATGGCAGACCGGAATGATCTCGCACTTCTCGACAGCAATGTGGGCTACATCTTCGCCCGCTGACGGTGAATAGAACGATGCCATCCTCACATTGGATGGAATAGGCACATTCGGAGACGGCACTGCCGGCTGGGTACAAGGTGAGATTCGTTTTCTGCTCTGCCATGTACTCATAGCGTAAGCCGATTGGGCGTACGGGTTCCTTGAGAGGCTTGCGAATGTCTTTGTTATGGTTTCTTGTCGGAAATGGGGGAACTGATACATTCGCCGGTGCGCTTGCGATTTGCGTGTGCTTAGACATGGTCGAAAGCTGCCTTTTGTTCAACGGAATTGAGAGGGTTCAGATCGTTTCAATCGCCGTCGTACCTCCTCAAATAATATCCGGCTACAGGTGGAATGGGAGATTGTAGCATTCCTATGCGTTTCTAGCCAATTACGTCGATGGACCGGGCACTTTTGACTGCTATTTCAGCCAAAAGTTGGCATGCTGGGAACTAGGGCTGCCATTGTATCGAATCATTATTTTTTTTTTTTAAAAAAAAAACCCAGTCGAACAGAGCCTAGATTCCCGCAAGAACGCAATGTTGCTCTATGGAGGAAACGCCACACTTCAAGAGCGGCTCATTGTGAAGTCATTTCTGCAGGATCATAGTGTCATGATACTTAGTATCTTGTATCAGCAGACTCGGTATCGCATTCAACAAACCGGGAAGTGGTTTCAAGTCGATCCTCTGGGGGAAAGGAGCCAAGCAAGTTCCACGGTGTATCTCGTCTGTCATCATTTAAACCAAGCCTAGATCTAGCCCTTAGAATTGGTGGAACTTAAAATATAATTCCTCTAAAAATCATCTGACTAGTTGACACAATGTACATAGCTTATCTCTACGTATCTCTTTCCCATTGGCTAGGGAATAGCGAGGATTCTCCACTAACGGCCAGCCACTTCGGATCGTCGGATGTGTGGAGCAATACTGGACCTCACGTAAGATTTGACGTGGTATATCGCGTTAGCTCCAATGGCCTCACTAGGGATCATACTAGAATATTCACAGAATCACTTCATATCTAAAATCAAGAGGTTTTATTGATATTGAGCAATAGCACGAGCTAAATCATGGATAATACAAGATAAAATCGCTACGGAATTCCACAAATGTGCTCGGCCCAAGACACCTTTCTCAATCCTTTATCTCCGTAATTTCCCATTTCGCGCGCTCTTCTCGTCGATCCTTGACGAATTTCTGTATAATAAGGGCCAAAACTCCAACACCCACGATAAAGACAATGCAAAACACGAGTATGGGGCCGGGCTCTCGTGAGGCCCAATTGCGCTTGACAAAGTCATCGCGAACTTGTATATCCCTCGGGGAAGAGGATCAATAACAGCCATTTGGATGCTACTATTCTTGAGGGCGATGAACTGATATGAGGTAGACCCAGCTTCGGTAAGTCAGTAATTCAGCTACATGCCATGATTGAATAAGTGATTATGATCTGGTACGACTTACATGGCGAAGGGGGAAGGTCGCAAATATCAGAAATACTGAGCAGCAGAGGTTTGGAGTATTCTTTGGGGAAGTATTTTATTTGAAGAAACTTTCAAAGAAAAGGATATGACGACGACCTAGAGCAGGTCATTGCTAAGAATCGATTCGGGGAGATATTTCCTATACCTTTACGGTCCTTTAACTTCGGCGACCACACCAGGAGGATCAATATACCCGATCTGCAACTCCACGAATATTATTCTTCACCCTGATTCTAGATCTACCGGATGTTGCCGGATCACCAATAATGCCTCGGTATTGCTTAATCGAGCTTTAGCTTTGGGTGCAAACGAATATCAGACGAATGAAGATAAACGAGACACCAAGTGAGGCTCGAATTATTCCATTTTCAGCGTCATCCTCGTCGTCGAAACCGGCTTGAACGAACAGTCGATGATATCAAGACAAAAGCTTTTTTTACACTTCGGGAATGCTGGTGCTGTCAGGTCAATCGGTTTGTCTCTCTCTCAAGCATCTGCATATAGTTCAATCTTTGCCCTTTGGGATCGTACTTCATTTTGAGAGGACCATTTTGGTTAATGCAAAATTCAACTTTCCCCCCTACCCCTGTTCCAGTTTCGTGATTGCTCTCGTGCGCTCACGGAGCCTGTTTTGGAGAATGTCATCCATATACGACACCAACCGCGACGTTGAACATGACGCTGCCGAGCGCCGGTTCTCTGCTATTTCCTACAAAGATGACGTAAAAATCGATGAATACACACGGTTGGTACGATGGATGTCGACCTACCGTGAAACGAAAAGGGATCATGCAGATGAAGGCGAAATTCGCGAGAGCCGCGTGTGGTTTGCGCCATGGCGGAAAAGAAAATTCCGTTGGAAGTACATTGGTGTCGGACAGGAGTTTCCCGATGACTGGAGATTCACCGATATCAATCACGGTCTATCAGACTCGGATGTCGAGCAGAGGCGGAAGGTGACCGGATACAATGAATTGACGGCGGAGAAAGTCAACCAATTCCGCAAAATTTTGGGATATTTTCAAGGTCCAATTCTATATGGTGAGATATTATTACATCCCCGCCGATCGAAGATGGACAGCGACACCCTAACTAAGCCTCGACAGTCATGGAGATAGCGGTTTTACTTGCCGCCGGTTTAGCCGAATGGATTGACTTTGGTGTTATCATCGGTATTCTTTGTCTAAACGCTGCGGTTGGCTGGTATCAAGAGAAGCAGGCTGAGGACGTGGTGGCCAGCCTAAAGGCCGATATTGCGATGCGCAGCACCGTTGTTCGTGATGGAACTGAAATTGACATATTGGCCCGCGAATTGGTCCCTGGCGACGTGGTAATTGAGTTTCCTATCTCCCTTACCACCTACACATAGTGACACATCTTGCATTTTTTTCAGATAGTCATTGAAGAGGCAACTTCCGTCCCTGCCGATGCCACGGTGGTCTGCGACTACCAAGAGAAAGAGACAGGCTGGCAGAATTATCAACAAATGTGGCAAGAAGGTAAGCTGGAGAAAAAGAAGAAGAAGAAAGAAGCGGAGGAGGATAAATCGGAAGAAGAGGACGAGAACAGCGACTTCCCAGTTCTGGCATGCGACCACTCTGCGATCACTGGCGAGTCTCTCGCCGTGGACCGCTATGCTGGTGATGATGTATTCTACACGACTGGATGCAAGCGAGGCAAGGCCTATGCGATTGTTCAATCGACTGGGACCAAGACCTTTGTAGGTCGCACGGCGGCGATGGTTCAGCAAGGCGCTTCCGGCAAAGGGCATTTTCAGGTAGTTATGGACGGGATTGGTACGTCTCTGCTGGTGCTTGTGATGGCATGGATCTTGATCATGTGGATCGGAGGCTTCTTTCGTAATCTTCCCATTGCCGATCCTGCTCAACAAACTCTCCTGCACTTTACCCTTTCTTTGTTGATTATTGGCGTGCCCGTCGGTCTGCCTGTGGTCACGACCACCACTCTTGCTGTCGGTGCGGCTTACTTGGCCAAGAAGAAGGCGATCGTCCAAAAGCTCACTGCAATTGAGTCTTTAGCTGTAAGTATTCCCTCGTTAGTCTGGGTTTCTCTTGAGATCCATTTTCAGCCCGGTCATTGATCCAGGACAGGGTGTGGATATTCTCTGCTCCGACAAAACGGGAACATTGACTGCCAACAAACTCAGTATCCAGGAGCCATACGTCGCCGAGGGCGTTGATATCAATTGGTTGCTTGCCGCTGCAGTTCTAGCTTCTTCTCATAATGTTCGTTCTTTGGACCCGATCGACAAGGTTACCATCTTATCTGCGAACCGATATCCAAAAGCAAAGGACATTTTGCGACAATCCTGGAAGACTGAAAGCTTCACTCCTTTTGATCCAGTATCGAAACGAATCGTGTCGGTTGTGACGCTAAATGGCGTACAATATACGTGCACAAAGGGGGCACCAAAGGCAGTTCTTCAGTTGACTAACTGCGAGGAATCGATAGCCTCGTTATATCGACAGCAGGCGACAGAATTTGCTCGCCGTGGCTTTCGATCACTTGGTGTCGCTGTCCGGAAAGGTGATGAACCGTGGACCTTGTTGGGAATGCTACCGATGTTCGATCCACCTCGAGATGATACTGCACAGACGATTTTGGAGTCCCAGAAACTTGGGATAGCGGTAAAGATGCTGACTGGCGATGCAATTGCTATAGCCAAAGAGACTTGTAAAATGCTTGCACTAGGAACAAAAGTCTATAACTCTGAAAAACTCATCGGTGGTGGTATTAGCGGAGCGATGGCTACCGAATTGTGTGAGAAGGCAGACGGATTTGCAGAAGTTTTTCCAGAGCACAAATATCAGGTGGTTGAAATGCTACAAGATAGTGGCCACCTTACTGCTATGACGGGCGATGGTGTGAACGACGCCCCCTCGTTGAAGAAAGCCGATTGTGGTATTGCGGTCGAAGGCGCGTCAGAAGCAGCTCAATCTGCTGCGGATATTGTTTTCCTCGAGCCAGGCCTTTCAACCATCATTGATTCTATCAAGGTTGGACCTCCCCCTATCCCCCTTGATCTTTTTTTTTTCTTTTCTTCTTTTCCATTCAATCACTGACTCTTACTGCTAGTTGGCGCGTCAAATTTTTCAACGCATGAAGGCGTATATTCAGTATCGCATTGCGCTCTGCATTCACCTCGAAGTTTATTTAGTAACTAGTATGATCATTATCAAGGAAAGTATCCGTACTGATTTGGTCGTCTTCCTCGCCCTATTTGCAGATCTTGCGACAGTTGCAGTGGCTTACGATAACGCCTCCTTCGAGCTCCGGCCTGTACAGTGGCAACTGCCAAAAATCTGGGTCATCTCTGTCATTCTTGGTGTCCTCCTAGCACTCGGGACGTGGGTGATTCGCGGGTCAATGTTCCTGCCGAACGGTGGATTCTTTCAGAATTGGGGATCAATTCAAGAGATTCTGTTCTTGGAGGTCGCATTGACGGAAAACTGGCTCATATTTGTGACTCGCGGAGGCAACACTTGGCCGTCCCTACCATTGATACTTGCCATCCTTGGCGTGGATGCGCTCGCAACCTGCTTCTGTTTGTTTGGTTGGTTCTCTAATCAGGATATGATCACCGATCCTTTTGATCAATATATCCTGCAGGAAACGAGTAATGGTTTCACCAATATCGTCGATGTCGTCCGTTGTTGGGGGTACAGCATTGGCGTTACTGTGGTGATTGCCCTTGTCTATTTTGTCTTAAATAAATGGAAATGGCTCGATGACTTGGGACGCACTAAGAGAAGCAAAGGGGACATCGCCATTGGAAATATCCTCAGTCACCTGTCTACTTTGAGTCTCGAATACGAGAAAGACACGGATAATCATGCGCGAATTTGGCTCGGCGCTACCAAGGAGGACGACCTGGAATAAGCCTGGACTTGGTTAGAAAAAGATTTTGCATGTCTTGTCAGGGGCAATACGTTTGACCGGGAAGAGCATGGTAATATGATTGTTGCTAGTACGAGATTTTAAACTTCAGATACAGGTGCAGTGTATGCGGAATATTCAGGCCAACGTGAAAAGGAAGTATAGGGTTCTGCGACGTGTCAAAAGTAGATCAATTCAACTATTGGTAAATAGAGAAATTGGCATTTGGCAAATAATTAATTTATCAATCCTTTAAGAAAAATAATCTCAAATCTTTTGTCACAGTTTGTCATTGAAAGATTATTGAAATTTGAAACAATATGTGACGATTGAAATGCGGGGGTACCCACGAGCATGCCCAGCAGCGGATACGCATACTGTATTGTAACGAGTCGCAACATCTCCATACTTACAATCAAGCCGGGTTTTCTCTGTCCACGTCTTTGGATCGAATGGCAGTTGCAACTTCCCATGTCGAATCCTGACCTAAAATTTCCTCCTCATCTACGCGGCCGTAATATCCGAAGTTCTAGCAATATCCTAGCATTGGAGCTTGAATATTCAGCAATGGATTCTTCTCGCAGATGTTTCCAACTCCAAATATTCCAATATTATAAAGCTCGCAGCCGGTACAGTATTCAAAGATATTCAAATCTATTATTTAGTAGATAATTCAGATTCAGTGCATTGTAGATATTTTTGGAGATACGAATTAAGATAGTTTCTCTCTTCTAGACAAGATAGTATATCAATATTATCGTTTGTCTGATTCAAAGATATATTGGATCCCAAGGTTGGGATCCAATATATCTTTGAATACTGTACCGGCTGCGAGCTTTATAATATTTCACGCTATATTCACTAGCAATCACTAATTAGTCTATCTAAATATTGACGAGCTTCGTCGGTTGTGGTATACAATTGATTTTGAAAGTAGTAATAGAATAGATCCGGATGATCAATGAATATCTACAGACAAACGATAATATTGATATACTATCTTGTCTAGAAGAGAGAAACTATCTTAATTCGTATCTCCAAAAATATCTACAATGACTGAATCTGAATTATCTACTAAATAATAGATTTGAATATATTGATCACGGATATTCCGATTGCAAATATTCATTTATATTGACAGTATGTTCTTTCTTTTATCCAGCAAATTCTTTGTCAAAAAATTGTTATAATACAGATAATAAATATTATCACTGACAAACACCAGCCAAATATCAATCACTGGAGTATACTTTTGTCTTATTTTTGATCTTGATTTTTTTTTATATTATTATTCGGATATATTCAATATTCAGTATATCTTTTGTTGAATTATCGACTTGATTTGCAATATATTTTTTGGTCTTCACAGTTACCCAACAGTTCATTTTCTTTGGTAATCAAATATTTTTTGATATTTGCAGTCATGAACTTTAATCAAGCCACTCATTTCAAATCCATCGTCAAATTTTGTAATATAAAATATACTATAAATTCTTCAGTTGAAAATTTACAGTAAATTTAGTTGAACTAGATTTGTTCATTATACCGTATATATACAGCTTTAAAGATACAGTATATTACTACAGATAAGTAGAGAAAAGATTCTGCATCCGTAATTCAGCAACGAATATTATCTCACAATAAGATTTCTGATGGCCCCACTTTTATACAATATGCTCAATCTTTGATCTATGCTAAAGCCCTCGAATATATTAGTTTCCGTTGAACCGCAAACAAAGCAAGAAAGCACGATAATTTACTATTTTAGACGCAGTGAATATTTGATACTATCTATCAAGATAAAACACTGACACTTAAGCTGAAGCAACACTGAGTGATAACTAACCGGTTCTCCCGAATCAGTATACATATACCGAGCAATCTATAGGAATAATGGCGGTGAGACCAGCACTGCTACAGTGGCTACACATAATCAAGCTACTAATGTTATATATTGCCACAATAGAATATACTTCGGTGGAGCATCGCTGGATATTAAAGAAAGCACAGGCTAAGAAAGAGAGAAACATATGAATTGAATTACACCGACTCTAAATGCCTTGTGAGAGTGATACAAAGATTTTTGCATATTAAAGATCGTCGATTTCAAGCAGCCGAAGAGAATGAAGTATGTATAATGTATGGAAAGCTACCAAAGTGGATCCTAGATTCAACAGTAAAAGAGAAGAAACAAAACTATAATCAACAAGAATTGTTCATGTGGGAATATGTTGGAGAAATTTGGATTTTAGTGCAGAGATTTCCAACCCCAGAGAACAAAGAGGGCATAGGATAGGAGTCGGTATGCAGTTCCGATAAATATGAGAAATCTGAATGGATATCAATCCCACGTCTTAAATCAGACCGGATACCAGGAGAAAGAATCGAAGGGGCAGATACATACGCGATATCCATTGCCATTCTTCCTGCCTTAAACCCGGTATACGCAAATGCATCCCCAAGGTCGTAAAGATATCCCAGGGGATTTATATTCCCCTGCACGAAAGCTTCTGAAAACCACGTCTATATAGTGCAGGCCGAGATGTCACTCGCAATTAGCTCTTGTGGTCGGGTTTATACAATATATATGAAAACAGTGGACAGGAGAGAAACTTACCGCTGGCCATGCATACCAGAACCATGCCAGATGCCAATCACGCACGGTAGATAGCCGCGGTGCACTCCCACTTAGAGCCGATGTAATGAGGCTTAGAAGCATGCAGAGGAGGGGGCCGTCTTCGCGGCGGACGAGGGCTGAGACGATGAAGCCGAGGCCATATATACCTACAGGAAAGAAAGGTCAGATATGACGAGTGATATGAAATAGGATGTTAATAAGGAACCCAACAGGAGAAGCATTGACTTACAGTAGTAGTGTAAAAAGACAAGGGTGAGCTGAAGGTGGAGTGAGATCATAGGATCTCCGAGAAGCATGTAGAATGCGGTAAAATGCATGGGGTGCCTTTTCCAGGGGGGGGTTACATTCTTAAATGCGAGTTTGAGAGAGCCTCCGCTGCCTTTTGCGAGAAGGGAAAAGGGAAAACGCGCGCCAATTGAGAGGTACTGAAGCTCTCATAAAAGCACAGCCCACCTATCTGAAAATAGTCCTTAGCGAACTGAATCCTATAGCATCTTATGCCACAATGTCATATCTCCCGAAATTAGTGGCCATCATGGCGACAGAGTATCTAGTCGCCTCGGTCACTCTAGCCTTCACTGCGAAGGAATCAAGGGTGCGAATATTGTGACTGTTATTTCTCTTCTCTCTAGCAACTGTCGAGACGCGGTCTTGTCATTTTTGTCGGGCCCTGAACTGCTGCGAGGAGTCTTCGCATTCTCTTGTCTCATCAAGACGCTTCATTTCGTCAGTCTCTTCCTCATTCTTCGCGTGGATATCAGCGAACTTCTTAGCAAAACCAACAAGCCATCTGCTTGCTTCTTCGCTGCCTTGAATTGTGTCACGAGTACTCGCGGTATCGGAACGCCTTGGGAGGTGAAGACCCCAATACACCAAAACCATGCCCCACCTTCAAATCATCCCCGTGAAACAAAAGGCATATACATCGCCAAAACCGTACTTACTTTTACCTGGCAATTCACAGCCCTCGACCTTCTCAACTTCGGCGCCGTCCGCTTTTTTCAGCGAGAATGGCCTGTTGCCCTGTCTGCAGGTGCGGAGTTTCTCGGGCCAGGTTCGACTAAGGAGCAGCTAATGGCGCGACTTCCACTGTCGTTTCTGCTACTGATCAACCTGCGCTTGTTATTCTCAATGATCTACAAGATTAATTTGCTAGTGTCTATTGTATTCTTCTCAGGAACTGCGGACTCTTGGCCGCCGCTCTTTGGCAGATTGTGGGTTCTCAGGCGCTTTAGGATTAGGGATTGTTGGGCGTATGTTTTCTCTTTTTCAATCGAAATATATTTTTATTGACGAATTCGCAGCATATACTGGCATAGCCTCCTCCGCTGGCCTCTCGTAACAATAAGCAACGCCATACAACACCGCTTTATCCCCGCCTCAGGCAAACTCCAGCAAATAATTCAACTCCACCTCATATTCTCCATTTCCGGAATCCTGCACATGCTAAGCGCGATATATGCGGGAGTGCCTGACAACGTCGGTGCCATAATGCTCTTTTTCGTGAGTAATGCCACTGTAATTTCCATCGAGGACTTCATCAGACCCCGGTCTCGAGTAGACAAGGACTCAGACACAGCGTGGACGCGTTTCCTGTGGGTTTTGAGCCTTCTTACATGGACATATATGTCTGTGCCTTTGTTCGCATATACTGCCCTGAGATTGCCCGTTGAAACGAATGAGATTATGCCAGTTAGCTTGGTAGAGAAGGTTGGGTGGCGTGTAATGGCTGGAGTTGCTACTGTGGGGTGGGCTGGTTGGACTTTGCTTGGAGAGAGTGTGTGATTAGACGCTGGACGATTGTACAAGTGGGAAGGTGGAAGAACTGACTCGGATAAACTTGATCAGATCAGAGATGTGGTTGTGCTTTGGTCTATGGTGATCCATGATACATTGAGTCAATGGCTGGTGTACGGCCCAATTACTCAAATCCCTGTCCACAGCTGCATATTCTTCATCGCAATACGCGGCTTCGCGTAGGGGCTTCTGGTTATATACTCCATAGATGGCTTATCACATCCCACGCATGCGAAGCACAGTACAGGAGCACCAATAACTTTCTTTCGTGTCTGATAACTGGACTTCAAAGAAACTCAAATATCAGTCCCTCTGCTTTAATCTAACAAGAAGAGGTCCCTTGTCCCAAATTAGGAATGCCCGTTGATCATCCCAGTCATGACACCCTGGCGCAAGCTGAACATCGAAGCTCCAAAGAACCCGTGCAAGGATGAGCCCGACTTCCATGTACGCCATGCTATGGCCTTGTCAGTTTCATTTAGTCGTTCCTTCAATGTGAACATAGACATTATCGGAACGAAACACGAACCTCTTACCAGGACAGCCTCTTGAACCTAGAGAAAAAGGCTGCGTAGCGCCCTTTTTATCGTTATTTCCATATGACAGATCGTTTAGCCATCGCTCTGGAATGAATTCGTCTGGTCTAGAGAAGTTTGATGGTGATCTGGAGGTAGCCCATGACGGGACAGCGACAGTTGTCTGTGAATTTGTTAATTCATACCACAGAAAAGACACAAGCAAGACATGAAGGACCTTTTCTGAAACATATCGCCCGGATATTATCGCACCACCCGCCGGAATTGTACGTGGCATGCCCAGCGGCACTGGTGGATACAACCGCAATGCTTCTGTAATGACACTGTGAAGATATGGAAAGCCTGCTAACGAGGAATAGTTTATCTGAGAAGGCAATGAAAAGCGCTGTCGCACTTCAGAGGTAAGCCGTTGATATGAATCTGGGTGTTTCAGAAGAAAATGTGCATCCGGACAACAGCGTAGCGGTCGTTTCGCTTCCAGCCATCATCAGAAAGCTGTAGTTTGATAGCATTTCCTCTTCTTGTAAAACAGTTTCGGGGTCATTGCGGCAGCTGTTTTGAATATGGGTCATAAAGATCGGTTTATTCTGCTCACTCCCCTTTTGTATGTACTCAGAGAGAGCACAGTACTTGATATCACGATGTCCCAATGAGTTACGATATAGGAAAAGCACAAGAGGTTTAAGTAGCATCGCAGCGGAAGGAAAAAACTTCGGGATGGAGAGAAAAGCCCAAGCCTTAACCGTTCCAAAAAGCACTTCTACCCACGGATGATAGCTCGCTTCCTCAAGACACCCAAGTGGTTTCCCAAACAGCTCGTGCGCCATGAAATCAAAGATAACATAATTGAACCACTTTGTCAAATCCACATAAGCATCTTTTTCATCTTTGTCTGAGCACTGATGCTCTAGCCTCTCTATCAGCTTGTCAACATAAGTCCGCAGAACCTTTTCATGATCTCTCAGCGCTGAGTCAGAGAATGCACGCAGGATCGCCTTTTTCTGTCGCCGATGGACTACATCCGGCGCGACAGCAACGCTTGCCGCTTTCTTCGACGACTGATAGAATCGCATATCCTTGCCGAAATTGCTCGAGCGACCGTAGATATCCTTCCAAGCTTGCTCGTCGCTATAGCTCAATTCATCGGGGGCGATGCGGACGACATCGCCATATCGCTCGTGAAGGGTGCGCACATAACGATGAAGATGGCCCTGCATGTAGGCTATTATGTACGGGATTCTAGAGATGGTAGGAAAGAAGAGACCTGGATAACTGCTCAGTGGGTGGAGGCAGCGGTTGTAGATTACTGTCCACCCCGCATAGAAAAGAATCTTTTCGGACGGGCATGTTAATTACCGGAGCAAATATGATAGTCTAGAGAACATACGGCTAGGAGGCATAGTTGCGCAGTATTTCCGACAAACAGTGCTAGAGACATCGTGTTATTTGGCAGTTTTTTTTTCTGAGGATTTTGTTGATATCAACTCGTCGAAACAAAAAAAAAAGTGATTCCTTTGAGATCGCCCATTAAGCAGACTCTAGAGGGAAAGTGGGAATGACAGAGTAAAGCAGGAAGCAGTCCACTTACGTGCATGAAGTATGGAGCCCTTCCTTGCGCTTGATAATAGTTCTCTTGCAGAAACTCGATGTGCTCCACTTTTCAATATTCAGCTGTCCTTCCGCCAATCAAAATTGGTTCTTGGGTTTTGCATAGATCAATATATCTCGTGAAGAAGTCTGAGCGTCGTCGATAGCGGTCAGCAAAACTCAAAAATCGGACTATTGTGGAGCCTCGTTCTGTCTAATCTGTACTCCGTAGGCGGCGCGATGTCCCGAACTTTGAAATAGATTAATATGATTGTGCCATGGCATTGGGTACTATATATAAGCGATTTGTATTGACGTAGAATTAATTAGTTTTACTTATTCCTTAACTGCTCGTACCTGAACATCTGCATTACACCTCTCTATCTTCTGCTATTGGTCCTAAATTTGATCTACTACTGTACTCACTCGACAAGATGACCATCGCCAATGACGCCAAACCACGTAAAATTACGATCCTTGTGGACCTCGGGGGGCGTCCTCTTTCAACCCCCTGTGCACTGCACACTAGCCGCGACCAACTCATCTGTGAAACTAGGTAGGATCATGTCAACCGCAACCTGGATAGATTACGAGGTCGGCAAACTCGACGATGAGCAGTGCTTCAACAAGCTCGCCGAACAGTTCGGCTTTAAAGCAAGTGATCTCACAGCCATGATCCACAATCTCCGCGAAACAACTACCTATGACAAGGAGATTCTATCGACATTCAGAACCCTAAAACAGACACCTGGGGTAGAGATTGTCCTCGTGTCCAACATCTCAGCGATGGATTACCAGGCTCTATGCAGAGTTTTTGACGATGAATTCTGGTCTACATTTGACCACGTCTTCACCTCGTCGATGCTGGGTGTCCGCAAGCCGAGCCCCCGTTTCTACCGCCATGTTCTGCGAGTCCTTCGCACTGCGCCGCAGAGCACGTTTCTCATTGATGATCGACAAGACAATGTCCTCTCGGCTCGATCAATTGGTATGCGTGGGTCAGCTGAACTTGTGGATCTACCACGTAGACTCACTAATCTCGTTGGCGATCCTGTTGAGCGGGGCTTGACATATTTGCGAAAACAAGCGGGAGAATTCCCTTCTATTACGCAGGAGGGGGTTGTGATTGAGGAAAATTATGCTCCACTCTTGATTCTGGAGGTGTTACAAGATCGGTAAACTACGCACAATTCATCTATTAATATTCAATGACTCCATGCTAACTCCGATCAGGAGCCTGGTTGATGTGAAAATACCGCCGCGTCTATGGAATTTCTTTTCCTGAATGCCCAAATATACCACCAAGGTGTATCCCGATGACCTCGACACAACATCGCTTGCACTGAGAACACTCAATTATGACGCAGATCTGGCACATTCATTACTCGACGAGATGCTTGAGTATGTTGATGAGGATGGTTTCGTCCAGGTACAGAATTCCTCTCCAAATCGAAATTCAAAGACAAATATAACCAACTAACGCGCAAACCAGACCTACACCGACTGATCCCGCCCTCGCGTCGACGCAGTAATAGCTTTGAATGTTCTGATTGCATTCTATATCTATGACCGCGGCTACGAGCTGCCACAAACCCTCGACTGGATACACAGTATCCTTATTCACCGCGCGTATATCGACGGCACGCGCTACTACTCGACTGCCGAGTGGTTCCTGTACTACCTCAGTCGCCTCCTTGCCAGGTCCACCGACCCACTTTTGCACGAGAGACTAGGGCCCGCTTTGCGGACTCGTATTACCGAGCGGATTGGAGTAAATGGCGACGCAGTTTGCCTTGGAATGCGGCTCCTGACATGCAATTCTTTAAAGATAGAGAATTTTCAAGATAGGGAGCGCCTGGCCGAGATGCAGTGCCAGGATGGCGGGTGGGAGGCGTCGTACATGTATCTTTTCCCTTCAGAAGGGAAGGAAATTGGGAATCGCGGGGTGGCAACGGCTTATGCAGTTGTTGCGCTGAGGGATGGGGTGTAGATGTACAGTGAACGAGTGCGTATATGTAGATATGGATGAGTAGCATGGTGGGATCTTGTCCGAGTGATAGATCCGATTTATTAGGAATGGCGTTTGTGTGCATGCTTTGGGCTTGGTTGTGGGGGCGTTAGATTTTCTGTCCTTTTGCTATTCTCCTCTCCAGACGGACGTGTTATAGTTGACTGGTATAATGACCATGATCCCGAAAACTCTATGAACTGGTCTCAATCGAAAAAAGCTTGGGTTGTTTTCGTTGTTGGACTGTATATTTTCGGGGTGTACATGGCGGCACCTATCTATTCTCCCACTGTGAATTACTTCAAAGAAGAGTTCGGTGTGAATGCCGCCGGAAGCGATCCTTGGACTGGCTTTGTACATGTATGTGTCTCTTTGCGATCAGCAGGATTTTAATTATGGTGTATACTAATAGCAGTGATCACAGTCTCGGCTATGGAACTGGCCCTCTGCTGTTCAGTCCGTTGAGCGAAATCCCCCAAATCGGCCGCACACTCCCTTATGTTGCATCTTTCTTCATATTTTGTGTCCTGAGTATTTCATACTGCTCTTTTCAATGATGCGGTAGGATCTTATATTCTTCGTTTCTTGCAAGGACTTCTCGGTAGTCCTTGTTTAGCAACTGGGGGCGCGTCAATCAGCGATGTGTACTCTCTAATTGTTCTTCCATATGCGATGACTGTCTGGGTGCTGTCAGCTTATTGTGCTCCGGCAGTTGGTCCATTGGTCGCAGGATTTGCCATTCCAAAGTTAGGATAGAGATTCTCTATGTGGGAGATTCTAATCGCTGCTAGCCCTGTCATGGCTTTGATGCTCTTTCTGCCGTAGACTAGCTCAGCAACAATTTTATATTTCCGAGCGAAGTGTCTCAATCGTGTCAACAAATCAAATTCTTTCAATTTGGGCCTCCGATGTTATTCAGTCTCAATATACTTTTACAGACATTTTTACGGGGTCTCTTTTGGTCCCTATGAAGATTATATTCCTTGATCCTGCAATATTTTTTGCCAATGCCTATATATTGTTGATATATGGTATTTATTATTCTCTCTTTGAAGTATTTTCTATTGCCTATCAACAAATATATAGTTACAATTTAGAAGAGATGGGTTGTTGGCTCTTGTTGTTGGTGATGTTATATTTTTGTGGTCTACAATATCGATATTGCCAAGATATTTGTTCTACGAATCAGCAGCGGAAAAAAGGGGAAAACTGAAAATTCCCTGTTTCCGCTTTTAGTATGTGTTTTGGATCTCCAATCGGTCTCTTTCTGTTCGGATGGACGGCTTGGCCAGAGATCCACTGGATTGTTCCAATTATTGGTATTGTGATCTATCCGGCTTCTGTATTTATATTGCTGCAATGTATTTTCATCTATATTTCTAGCTGCTATCTATATTATGCCGCAAGTGCCTTTGCTGCGACGGACTTTATGCGCAGTGTTTTTGTATATGGTGCCGTTATATTCGCGAGACTGCTTTATCTCAATTTGGTCTGGGTAGGGGATGCAGTCTTCTAGCTGGACTGACCGTGGAGTTCATTATTGGTATTTATCTGATGTACAAGTACAGCGACAAGTTTTGTGCAAAGTCCAAATTCACTGCAAAGTGGTGATGGGAAACTATGACGCGAAAGGTTTCCAAGGGATCATGCGCGGAGAAATCGTTCTCCCCAGGCACCGCTTATAATGGTGTTTTGGGAATGCAGGTGGACACCATTTACACAATCTACACAATGCGATCTGATAGAGTCTTACGAAATCAGTTTGCTCAGTTTTAGGTGTTTATATAAATAGATGCAGAAAGTTTGTAGAAGCGGTTTGCTAGAACAAAATACGTGAAATTAACCTTCATCCAATTACAAGGACAGAAATGAGGTATTTGAATCATAAAAACTGGTAAGGTCTAGATTATGACCTGAACTTGGATCTATCAAAAATTGAAATCTTGCTCTTCTTGTAATAACCTGGTTGGAGTTGTCCAGCAAGTGTTCCTGGACAACTCCAAACGTTCATTCTTACCTGCACGGCATTCCCGATGTCATTTCTTTCCCCAAAGCGCGACCCTTTTTCGGAGAGACAGGCAAAACCGTCCACGTGAATTTTCTTTTTCAACTGAATCTTTGCCATTAGCCATATTGTGATACAGTCTTCTGAGGTTTCTGGAATTGGAAGTGTCGAAGTATGACATCAAACTATGAGGGCCTGCATGTTTGGTCTCAATTTGTTGACTGGAGGTCACGGCGGAAGCAAATAGTCTTCAGAAACACCTAGCTATGACGGTCACTACTGCGCGATCAGACAAAATTAGAGAAAGACACTAGAGATAGTATTCATAAAGATTGACAGATTTAGGACTTAAGGTTGGATAGTGCGGTGCATTACTTTGTGTGGATTGCAGGTTGCTCACCAGATATAGAAGCGAGGTAGGAAAATTGACTGCACGGAGTAGATGTTAGTAACTAGATAAGAGACAGATAGAAATACGGCAAGAGATACGGTTTTAATTCCTCCAAACTCACTAGAATACTGACGATATTGGCCCCTCAGGAGAGATTGATACTCGCTTTCTATTCCCAAAAAAAAAGAAGCCGGCCAGCCGATCCAGGGCGGATAAGAGGACCATTTTCTAAAAGCTTGCTTTTGGCTGTCAAAACCCTAAAACCCCATAACATTGCCGATTGGTCAATACCATTGATTTCCGACACGACGGACAGGTATTCACCCTTTTCCATTTAACCTATATGATAGCTCTATTCTATGCCCCAAGTCATGACGTACATGGTTGTCGACTAGAGTCTAGATTTCCGCCCGGCAATATAAGTGCTGACTCCGCCTCAAAACGATACAAGGCTTGGCTGTTAAAGACGGTAAAGATACAACGCCCAATTCTATCACCCTCAAATTTCCTATAAGTGTACTCCTTGATGGAGCAGGCTACAGCACCAGTTGGTCACAAGCGATCCCCGGAACACACAGAGGCTTGGATTCTTGGGAGTGATATTCCATCTCTAGCGTCAGCGATATATCTTATCGGTCATGCCAAGGTCCCTGCAACTAAAGTACATATCCTCGACTCACATGGCGCTGTTGGAGAAGTTCTTCATCCAACGGGAAATCCTTCCAGTGGATACGATCAGTTTGCGGGATGTTTACCCGTTCCTATTGGTGCTCCTTTGAAGGAGCTTCTAGCTTCTATCCCATCAGCGAAGGTCCGCGGGCGGAGTATACTGGATGAAATACAAACAACAAAGGCCAACAGAAAGTCTGTCACGCAGAAATCCAGAACCTTATTTCTTGTACAAGAGAATGGTACCTTGCGTGATGTCCTCACAACATCTTTGAACTTGGGCCTTAAGCATCGATTTCATCTGATGAAGCTTATGCTGACGGGAGAAAAGCGACTAGGAAGGAGTCACATAAAGGATCTTTTACCTGACAGCTTCTTTCAAAGCACATTTTGGAATATTTGGTCTGCCCAGTAAGTCATAATATCACAGGTATACCATCGGTTGCCAAAAGATCTATTCTGATTATCACATAATGAAACTGGATTAGATTTGGTTTTCAGCCCTGGCACAGTGCAGCTGAATTAAGGCGTTGCCTCCGACGATATCTCAGTGAATTTCATACCCTCGAAATCCTGAATTGCCTCGATATCACCGGCTACTATCAACGAGAGTCTATATTTCTTCCAATTTATCACTATCTCCAGAGCCTTGGTGTGGACTTCCGTTTCGATACTACCGTTAAGAATATAGTGATAAGTCCTGAAAGCGACCACCGGACTGTTACATGTTTGGACCTTATGCAGAGTGGAGCTGAGACATCCCAGAATATCAGTCCGCAAGACGTTGTGATTGCTACACTAGGGTCCACTGTTTCAGGCTGCGCAGTTGGGACAGATGAACATCAGCCAGTTTTGCAGTATATTGAACCCACCGAGCAGCTAGATGAAAGCTGGTCTATATGGCTTGAGCTTGAATCCACACATAGCAAGTTTGGCAATCCGTACAACTTTTGTACTCGTCAAACGCAATCGATGCTGGAATCGTTCACGATCACCACCGAGGACCTTGCCTTTTTCGACCACCTTATCTCCCTGTCGTATTCTGCGCCCGTTTCTGGAATGTTCATCATATTACGAGAAAGTCGCTGGAAACTCAATCTATGCCTGCCCACACAACCAGTTTTTCGAGACCAGCCTCCCAATGTGCGCATTCTTTGGGGCTTTGCTCTATTTCCCGAGAGCAAAGGGGACTTTATTGGAAAGCCTATGCTTCATTGTTCAGGTGCGGAGGTCATATCAGAACTCCTTTCACATCTCAACTTCACGGGACAGCTTATTCGACACACCGTACTCATCCCGCGTGTTATGCCAAGAATGAGTTCCATTTTGCTCTGTCGCGCCCAAGATGATCGCCCCTCCGTCATTCCACAGAAAATGTCGAATATTGGCCTAGTAGGACAGTTTGTGGATATTCCACATTATAGCTGCGTGGATATGAGCTATGGTGTTCTTGCAGCGGAAACAGCCGTTTCTTATATGATGGGTCTCCATAAACCTTCGGTCAAACTGAATAGTTCGTTTTCGACATTGCTAAAAGTGATGTTCTGGGAGTAATTTAGTGCTGCGCGGCCGGACTTAAAGTCGACAAAAAATTAGTTGCTTCGGATATTTTGTTTCAATATCGTGTCCTGCATTTAGCCAATTCGTCGTCTTAGCTTTATCCCCTCTCCCCCTCCCCAACAACAAACCTAACCCCCAGCACCTTTGTGCCAGAGATAGTAGACGCACTTTTACTGCCGAGGATAAAGTTCTTAACACTTGAAACCCTAAAGACATATGCTAAGGTCTGTAGACCGGTGCATCGCCAATAGGCCGCACAGATGCCCATCAATAGCCCTCAAAGTTCTATACTATAAAGACAGGTTCCACAGTCCCCGCGGGGCCTTTACTATGGCAGTCAGCACCCCCTTCCCCGCCACTTCCGCCGCCGCTCCTCTCTTCTATAGCTATTATAGATGGGAATGGCAGATACTGTTCGGTTCTCCCCATTGCGCGCTGCCCCAAGGGACCCGGTGCAGTGGGCCTGACTGCAAAACAGTGAGAGACCTTAAGTATGGGCAGAATCGGACCCATTTTGGATAAATGCACACTATTTTCTGAGGATGACTGCTAGTATTTTTTTTGGATAATCAGATTTAAACTCTGGCGAGTTATAGACTGACTCAAGTTCTTGTAATGGTTACTAAGTTGTCATGCTAGAGACCTGTGACTAGGCAAGGATATCGGATGATAGGGACCAGGTAGGATGGATTGGTACATAGACTGATTCTTGAAGAGCTCAAGGATTCTGAACATGTGTGTGATCTTATATACATTAGGGTTCGGGTGGACCTCTATATGCAGGTGATTCGAAAGGGTTTAGACTTCGGACCGATATCGAGTCCTTGGGGTGTTGTATTCCCTTTAAACCCCGTGACAATTAGTACCAATACATCTGCATTACTGCTAAACTTTTATGAAAATATGCATTTTAGCCAAAGCCCTAAATTTGTCCCACAACTGGGCCGGCCAATGGGTTTTGCACAGGTCTAGACTAAACACTCTAATTCTCTGTTAACCGCTTATGAGGACACCGTACAGGAGTTTGTGGATATTGCCGGGACATTCCTTATCACATACAGCTCGATGAAGCTAATGGATTTTCCTATGGGCATCTACAAGTGGTGGATTTGTCAGGCATACATAATGTTCACTGAGATTATGGATCATAGCAGCTTATAATTGTATGCCGGAACAATAAAACCGTGGACTTTTCTGCTAAAGCTGTGCAATGTATACCCAGTGATCAAGTGCCACGATCTTCACCATCGCAAGGGCTGGAAGTACAGCCAGAATTATGGCAAACAAACTCAGACGTGGGATAAGCTTCTTAACACCGCTAACCTCGACATTAAGAAGCTTCCTGACAATGTTGACTATATTAATATAGCAATGATTCTCTGGCGGGAACCGGCTACAGATACTTGGACAATGTCGTTGCAAGATTGCTACGCCGAGTTACCTAAGACGATCACTTTGTGGCATGCGTCTGTGCTTGTTTGGATGGGATATAAGATGGATCCCTATACAGACCTCACTTGCATCAAAGGTGCTTTTGTTCAGACTGCAATACTGTCCTGCCTAGTCACATTACCAGAACCGCCGTCGTCGCACAGAAGACTTTCGAACCTTGACTGCAACGGTCTGGCTAGTGGGGATCCCAGAATTCCATATCCGGTAGCAAGTTACGACGTTTTTCCTCCTTTAGTTAAGTTGCTAGTTTTGACATCCTGGTGGGTAGTCTAAACCAGTCAGACTTGAATCAAAACATAGACCCCGAATTTTACTACGAGATCCACCATTCGTACGAAAAGATGTGACAGACGACACTATACTTGTATCATAAATCAGGTGTTTCTGAATACAGGGCACTTAAAGTACCGAAGGCAATGATAACATCCAGTGGCTCAATCCAAGTCGAACAAACTGTCGTGACTGAAACATCTACGATAAATTAAAACTTGGCAGTAATCGAAAGAAAAGCAGTACTTCAAGGAACGGCCACATTGCACAGTACCAAGATAGTCATGAAAACCAATGCTATCCTTTTGAGATACATCTACTCGTAGCAAATACTTTAGTGCGCGGTGAAATGGCAGAATCACGGGCTATAACTATTGTACCTCAATTCTTCCCAACTCCGCAAATTTCATGCCCTTGAGCTTTTTTGTCTGCATTATACCAACAATCTCACGCTTCACGAAGATGTTGTTTTATAAACGCAAGTTTCTTTGTGATCGAGACTACTAGGCTAACAAGAATGAAACCCATATTCACGAGTGGTTCTCCTCACAAATCGTGATACAAGTCCAATTCCGTATCCGCTAATCGCATCGTCACAGCAGAATGGTTGCTTGCATAGGAAAGTGTCAGCAACTCCACGTTCAAGAAGGTCAACATACAGGGATGCTTATACAGAGCCTGTACCATGTTTTGGTTTATGGGTGGCCCAAGTTGAGATTAGGGTGACCAAGGAGACGAACTGTCGAAGTCGTATGGGAGCGCAAATGACGGGTCTGTAAGTTCTCCATACAGCTCTGTAACAGGCTGCGGTGCGGTTGAGGTACTCTGATTTTGGAAATTCCGAAGCTTTTCATTTGGTCTTGCCATAAATAAATGAGAATTCACTGATATAGGTGAGTAATACCCCGCTGTATTAAGGCTGGTCGTGGTAGGCGGTCCAGTCTCCACGCACTGGCGCTTCCGCCTCATACCTTGTTCCGACATCCATGATGATGCGCCAGAGTCAATCGTGGGGTGTACTGGAATTCCTTGGCTAAAATACGGATTTTTAACATGGGAGAGCGGCCAAGGGTTGCTCGGGGACAAGCCCGGGGGTAGATTGCAAGGCGTGAAGGGACATTGGTGTGTGTTAATTTCGCAAATAGGGCATATAGCCGTGTTTTCAGTGGGCTGTACCAGTTTGTGGTTGGATATCTCTTCAATTGGGGTCCTTTTTGTCCTTTTTCCGCTGCATGCCCTTTGACTGACAGGGATCTCCAACGAGACGGGACAGTTCGCTGCTACAATTGACACCATGGTGTTCACATCTATAGGCCGTTAGCTTTATGTCTGGATGTAGTACTGCTGGAACATATACTGTTGTACCCCACTAAAAGCTTCTCTTCCTCTTCTCTAACCTGGTAGATCTCATCGAGTATTTCTAATCGGTTGGCTGGGGAGATTTGGCGACGTATAGTCTGGTCGGCTTCTTTGAGTCTGCGGGCGGTAATTCCATGGCTGGTTTGGAGCTCGCAAAGAATGTGAACTAGAAGCCTAATGCGTTCTTTTATTTCAATTAGTGGTCTTCAGCAAGTAAGTGAAAGATAATGCTCTCTTACCGGCCTTTAGCAGATGATCAGGCTCGCGGTGATTCACTCCAGACGGCCACCAAGGTGGCTTGCTCGCATCGGGCTCCAACTGTTGAGTCTTACCAGCGACAATCTTCCGTCCATTATAGGGATAGTGGACTTGCTTGCGTGGCTCAACAAGCTTGACGTAGGCCTTTGCCAGGACTCGGCAATTTGTCTGCTGTAGATTTTCGAAGGCCTTCTCGTAGTACTGACGAAGAAAGTATTTATCTCTAATCGGGATTAATTTTTTCTGCTGCCCATTCATACCGAGTTTCCGGCTCCAGGTCTTCTGCGTGGGTTGTTGTTTGATAACTTGCTTAGACCAGCGATGCCAGAGCTCCTGCTCGGCAGCTTGTTGCTGTGGCCACACTGCTGGCTGGATTAAATTCATTGAGCGCACAGGGACACTATTATATCCTTCAGGCCTCAGAGCCTCCGTTCCATTAGGACCACTGTTTAGGTATGGGTTGATACTGATCTGTCCACTTGGTGGTATTCTTGTTGATGATAGCGCTAGGGTTCCCTGCTTGGCTATTTCAGATCAACCCCCAGTACTGCATTCGACAGAGAATTTAACACTTACATAGGGACTGTGATTGTACGGCCTCGTTTGACCGCTCAACAGCTCGCAGAAAGGCATCTGTGACCCTCGGGGATAGAATTGTCTCGCGGCTATTAGCAATGGACTTGGAAGCTTCCTGGCGTAGGTTGCCGGCCCAGTCCATATAGATGAGGGCAAAGTGTGGATAACCCAGCTCATCTCCCTTGTTCTGCATCGGCATTGTTGGCGACGCCTATATATAGTTAGTGTTTCTTTTCCTCTTCTAAATCTCTCAGCTAGGGCACAGAGGAACGATACCATGCAAACAGGCTCACCAAATGAGTTCTGAACTCCAGATTTACCGCGTTATTATCCAAGCCAGGTTCAGGAATAGAGAGGAAGAGAAAAAAGAACAAGCTATATCCAAGGATGATGTGCGATGGATTGAGGAGTACACAGCAGTATTGAGTGGGCAGGAGGGAAGTGTGGTCGCTACCAGTATCCCGCTGAGAGGAAGGAACGCCTAGGATTTGAGGAATTTATAGGCGATCTCCTCAACCTCCAGCTACCCTCATTTTGGTTTGCCATATAAGTAGGAGGTACATAGTGTGGAGAAACGCAAATCCTAGGCAGGAGGAGCTACGTGAGAGGTAGGAAGGAAAAAGTACGGACAGCCGCCAAGTGATATAGTTATTATCCGCTAGGCACACGCACTGTATTGAAACCGTTCCCCTACGGTAAATTTTTGACATTATCCAATCGTAATAATGTCTTACTGCAAGAGTCCTGCAAGGCGGATAGACCTCTACAGCGCTAAGATTTCACGAGGTCGATCGCTGTCAGAGTGGGTCTGCCCTCCATGCGAGCTGTGTACTTCTGTTGTGCTACAAGATCGGCTTGGAGTGCCGGGCAACTGGAAATCCTTTGATACTTTTGTGTGTGTGTAACGAGATAATCATACAAAGTATACCGCCGGGGAATATCGCTATAGGAAACAGTAGAACGCTCTGAGCATTTGTAACGCTCCTCATTAGGAGCTGACCTCTGGATTATCTGTAATGTAGATAGTAGTTCGAGATAACTACGGGAACTAAATACTGTTCCGTTCCTGAAGCACGGTTTGCTGGAGCAGAAAACGACTATTTCCTTGTGAGGCCTTGGAATGTAGATCAGTGCCAGCCGTTTGTACCAGAAGCAGGGACTTGGGTCTTATCTGCACTGTCTACATTTCTGCGATTTTCCGATTGCTGCTTTTAGCTCTGTGCATTTTTATACAGGTCAGACACTGGAATGTTTGATTAACGCGGGCATCGTTTGACTGCGAACCACCTAGGCTAAGGGTAGTAGTTGCCCTAGTCAAGACAGCTAATGTAAGCTTGGGCCTGATCGGAAATCTATCGTTGTTCTGATCCTCTGTGACTGGCAGAAGCAGCTGCTGTCATTCCATTCCACCTTAGTACTACAACTTTGACAGCCCAAGTCCATAAACCTTTTGCGCAAGGAAAGGATCCCACCTGTCTTCCTGGAAACTGAGAAAAATGGCATCTTTGGTGAAGTTTATCGCTCGTTGTGCGCTCCCTTGTCAAGCTGCGCGTTGCGCGCCTCAGATGACATTCGGTTAAGGTCGACCCACCTCCCCCCTGGTTTTGTCCTTTTTTTTGGATATCAGATAATCGCGGCATGAGGGCATTACTCAGGATTACGCTTCGTTCCTTTCCATCTGTCGCCCTGTTTTCATCATCTATCTGCTCAGATGCTCAGATTATGGACAGACACATGGATTCTATCATTCTTCGGAGACGCTGCTACTTATCCCCAGCGGGGCTACTAAGGTACTGTAGAATAGTTACATTATTTCATGTCTTTGAACACTGCTGCGATGACGTGGTCTTCTGCTAGACAAAAATACTGAATGTGTCACTGGTAAATGATATTACCTAGCTATGCTTCTTTCTCTTTATTTCTCCTTTCTTTTTGCTTTCTCAGTTCTGACAAATACCTATATCGGTACCATAGCTCTTCACCCATCTCCAAGGTTTCCCTTTACGACTGATGCCTACCGTAACCAACGGGTGAAATATTCCACGGGCGGGCTGATCAACGCAAACACCATAACTCAAATGTAAGATCGAGATACCGAGGACACACATTGAAAGCCGGAATGCCTGAGGTCTTTGGAAACATGAAAATAAGAGACACCAGCAATCAAAGAACGGCGAAACTCATTCCGCCTGTATTCCTGGAGAACAGAGAATTCTGGGTTCTATAGAATGCTCCATTGGCGTCAGAGTGATCCTGTGATTCTCCTCGCTTCGTCAGCAAACACCTCGGCACCCCGTGGCGGAGGACACTTTTTTTTAATGTCGCCCGTTCAAGCCCTCTAGTCACCCGTCGTATACCTTGTCGCCGTATCTTTCAAAGGCTATTTTAGGTCGTAACATAGATTAGAGTGAAGCTACTAGCTCTCTGAGCTATAGCAGTAATCTGTTAACTTTCAAACTATCTCATCTACTATCAGATTTGCTGGAAGTTTCAGAGTCATTATTAGCTACCTAGACTGTAGATACATTGATCCTACTATTGTTTGGAGAGTCTGCTAATTGCCCAGTGCTTGCATACTAAGATACTATAGTACTCTACTGAGAAGAGAGCCGGGAATATTAATGACGAATTAACTTTGTGAAGAGGACTATACTTTTTTATTTTTATTTTATTTCATCTTTTTCAGCTTTCTCGAATCTGACAGGTCTTTTGATTGGTTGTGTATATATCTCCATGTCACCAACTGTCCCATTCCCTTCATGGCCAACCGTAGGATACTCAAACTATGAAATGTCTTTCTAGTTCTTGCTCGCCGTCTCGGATTAATAAATTGTTAAATTTCTCCCTAGTCAAAACCAATCTTGCGAACCAAATTTACACTGCGTGTGGCCAAGAGAATGACAGGCAAACTAGAGTCACTTGCTCCACAATAGATTCAACTAGTAAGATGCGAAGGGGTGCTCTGGCTGAGGAACTGTGAGAGTTCGATACCGCAGTCATCTGCGGTAAAATTGCCTTCAACTACAGCAAGGTCGCTAAACCCCAGAGTATAGAGAAGACCAATGCACGCACCGGGTGGCCTTGTTTTCATTGCAATATTATTAGGACACCATTTTTCGATTGCCGGCATCTCCCACTTCTTTTCTCACCGACTTCAGGCCGTCCGTAATTCAAGGCGGGGCCTTGGCATCTCGATCTCACCTGTGAAGCACATCATGTGCTTCAATTCAAAAGTAACAAGAACTATCTCATTCATCCACTAGCCACCGGGAGAACGTATCCCCACTCAAACAGTAAAGGCTTCACTGCATGAGGCTGGCCGGGCGCGGGATAACTGGCCAGCGTCAAAGTCTATTGACATATAGCGTCCATTGTACTACACATACTTCTAGTAGGTTGTAGCAGGATAGATAGACAGATACAGATATGGCCCAAATGAATAAGAGACAAAGACAGCGTAAGAAGGAAGAGAGAGAGAAGGGTAGGAGATAGTATTAAGCGACTGGGATGGTTGGGATATAATGGGTGGTGGTAAGGTAAATAACTTCAAGTCAAACTTTGATCAATTTAGGACCCACTTAGGGTTTTTCGGGTACCGCCCGTTCCCACTAGGTTAGCTTCCGCTCGCGGGGTTCCAATAAGGGGCTATTAGATTTATCAGTGCCTCGTGATACGCTGTGCCATCCTTACTGACCGGGCCGTAATAATCCTGTAAGAAGTTTTGACACCCGGCGCGTAAAAATAGTAGTCATGTGTTCTTCAACTGGGAATTATGGTTGGTAATAACGATGAGAAATGCGCGCCAACGCTTTCTGCCCAAATGACAAGAATTTAGGCGCAAAGACTTCGAGCCATTTTGCCGCTCAACGAGAATAGCCGGTCGATTGGTATGTCTATTTGAGTGGCTACTAGTTTTTTCCACAAAATGATCCGCTAACCGCACATTCTACAAATGTGATATCATCTAGCACAACCTCCACTTTCATAAGAGAAAGTGGGACCGTGTATCATACAGCGAAATAAACAAGGTGGACACCCAGCATCAGTTGACATACACCGCAGAAATTTGGCCGTTTCCAGGCGGAAAGCTATATGCAAATCATGTAAATGAGAGTCTACTCAAACTTAGTCAAAATTTTGCTTAAAACATTCATATAAATGTAAAAAAAAAGGTATACGGCCATAATGATCATCCAATAGTAAAGAACTAATCATCTCCCAGATGCTTGGATTCAGACAATAGATCATTCAGAATAGAGGGAGTGTCGGCCGCACCACGTTCTTGCACTCTATGACTTCAATAACATCAGAATCAGCACGCGCTTTGACCGTTGTCTGAGACCAAGAAGAGGCTGCTAGTAAAACCCGAAGACGAAAGCATCCGACTTTATGAATAGCGATGCTCTTGAAAACACCTGTAGATTGCCCGATATCATTCATAAAACTTTCAAGACAGGTTGTCAAGGGGCCATGGAGACCGTTCACGTATTTGTGATCTTGAGAATCTCTCAAGGAAATATTGAGAGCAAAGTGTGTATCAGGATGTATTTTCTCTGAGTTAGAGAACACCACTTTGACAGTTATGGCAATAGGCTCTCCCCGCCAAACCTGTGATGGAACCCCAGAAACGATAGAAATGGTAGGGCCATAAGAGGTGTTCCGTGGCTTTTCTTCCGCAAGCTTAGCTGTTGCAATCCCACTTGACATGCTTCAATGGAGGTGTATAATTAATCGTTGAGTGTTTTTTTGAGAAAATAACTCCGTCGGCCATTGTATATATTTATATCACTTGTGGTGGGGCACTCACAGACTTCGAATGATGTGACCCAGGGTACCCAAGCCTTGGAGCGCCAAATAACTCACCGGCTATGACCAACAAATTGCACGCTACCACATAAATCCAGAGATATTCTGTTTAGATACAGAGCTATGGGTGATAAGCATCCACACACACTGGAGGTGTTAAGGAATTTGGCAAAAAGAATACCGTGTTCACGTGGCGCCGGGATATTTCCCTTTTTTCTATTGATCTTGTCTGGAGCCCTAATAAACGTAAAATGGCTATTACGCCTAGAAGGGAAAACCTCATAGGTTAGCTTGATGTGTTTTTTATATATTGTCAAGATTCTATTATTTCTCATCTGGTCAGGTCAAGTCATTCCCTGAGGTGTGTGAAGGGCTGAAGCAAGACTTGATTCAATCTACCTAGGCCACGTACAATCTTCACAAAGCTTGAAGGAAAGAGCCAGGAAAGAGGGGTATCAGGGGCGGTGCGATATCAAAGCAAGAGCGTCATTTACGCTCAGGCCAACATCAAGGGGGAGGGTCTGCGGCCTAATGGTGTAGGCGTAGGAGCGATCACGTACACATATGTGATTACTATCAGGCTCTGACCCTTCACATAATCTGATCTCTATGAAACCCTAAATACATTACCATCATCTAATATTTCAATATTAGCTTCATTTCCTGCGTTCTCTAAGATCATTGACCTCTTTGAGACAGTTTCTTTAGGATAGTGCATTGATGAGAGTTAGTACTCGCACTAGCTGGACACACGGAATCGTGCTCTACGCCTACTATATTAGCTAAAAGCCACGCCAGTTTTCCGTCGGCCTTCCTTATTCTGTATTTTGCTTCCGGGTAGCCCTTAGGCTGGAAAATTTCCTTTGGAAAATTGTCACACTAACGAACTACTGTCGATCACTTGGAATCCATATAGCGTCGCCGTAATATAAGAAGCAAATGTTGGTAGGCTCTCTCATAGACTCGCCACGACTGAGGCCATGGCTCCCTAGGCAGCAATCGCGAATCGAACCGCCTCGAAATGAATTCTGAGATACCTGAGGTAGACGCACCATAATCCGAGGAGAATAACTTCTTTGCAAAGCATTCAACATTGGTGCATCGTTTTCGCCATTATATTTGATACAAAATTGACCAAATCTTTAGTTAATTTCGATACCAGATAAATTAGATACACTCTCAGTTACAGGCCAGAGTACGATTGAATCTGAGTAGCCTAGGATCACCCATTCAACCGTCAATATTAGCCAGTAAGCGTATGAAAATACCTCAACGTGGTATTTAGGATATGATATCAGATTTTTGAGAAGATCAATCTTTCAGCTGAGTCTCAGACTGTCCCTGAGTGCTTGGACACACATTAGAGAAAGAATGCGGTACGGTCTTCCTTCTCACTAGGTACACTATGTTCCAGATGTCTAATTCGATTCATTTACTTTCTCCGCCTATGGCACTAGTAAGATCAGTGATCTATCATCGAACTTTCTTGATTCATTGCTAATGTTCTGTCACCACAGCTTCAGTCCCCTCTCCCTTCCACAAGTCGATCCACAATTACTCACCAGCTTTTCATTGTGGATGGAGAAGAAAGCTTTGTATACGGGAACCTTGTTCGTCGTTGCTTTCGAAGCCTGGAATGGCTATTGATCCACAAGTGTTTCCCCATCAACAATTTTTGTTTACGGAGACTTAATGCCGTTTCAGATTATACACACTGTTGCCATGGCTTTCATATTCTTTTCCTTTTTGTTCAGGCCGAAAAAATCAAGTAATGGCTGGCGAACTAATGCATAATGAGTAATGCATAGAAGAACCCGAGTATCCCAACGTCAATATTGAGCGCGGCAGGAATTAAAGACTAATGATTCGTCCGCCCGCTATGTTGGAGTTGGTGTGGTGTGGAATCAGGACTGGACTATGGAGGCCAAATGTTTGCATCGAGTCACGAGATGTGTCGTGGGAAGGATCTACGAACGACAGCAGGGCAGATTCTACCATTTCAAGGGGGCAAAACGAAGTGACAAAAAAAGTAGCGAAAGTGTAAAAATAAAATGAGCTCAACTCATAGAACAACTACGGGCAATTTAGATCAGGCAGCTAGCAGTACAGCTGCCATATAACTTCTGCTCCAGACTAACGTCATATCCAGTAGCCGAAAGTGCCATAACCCACCTGTCGGCAAACGTAAGTGGAGACTGATCGGCACAAATACAGTATAGCAACCCAGGACAGACCATCCGACTTAAATTGTCCGCCTTGTGGGGCTGATTTCATATGGGCGAAAACAATATTCAGGCGATCCGTGTGAGCCCTTTGTCGAGGCAATCCCAGGGGCTAGTGGGGGTATTATACCTTGATTCACGCAAGCCTCGGCACCGAGCCTTCCTGGACAAGATGGTGTAAGCCTGATAGTCGATCAAGGAGTATCGTATATGAGCATGGCCAGCAAAGAAATACACGGGTGGGGCCTCTGATCTTATTCTCATATTCTGACACTTCGTGGAGACGAGAGAACCTTCCATCGTTATTTCGCGACTTTTATTCACTTCTCTTACTGAGGTTTACTAACCCTGCAGTTAGCGAGGACGATTTATCCAATGTACACCAAGATCTGAGGGCACTTGCACATGTTTATTTGGGAGAGCTTTTCCTTAATGATTTTGTTTGCCCACCAAGCTCTATCCAAAAGGACCGGGTGCAGTGGGCCTGACTGCAAGTCGGTGAGAGTACTTAAATATGGGCAGAATTGGACCCACTCAACCCCACTGCACTTTATATTCTCGACCTGACTGCAAGCAGTTTTTCTTGTTCGATCGGACTCAAATTTTCGCAAATTTCTCTCTCGCGTTTTAATCTTATCTTCTTCAGGTATCTATAGCACTTAGACTGCGACACAAACCGTAAAGACCGCGGTTAACCTAAAACCTAACCAAAACCGCAGCGGTTTTGGTCTTCATTTCAAGACCTCACGATTTCGCGGTTAGATTTTGGTCTTCATTTCAAGACCTCACAATTTTACGGTTAGGTTTTGGTCTTCATTTCAAGACCTTACGATTTTGCGGTTAGGTTTTGGTTAGTATCTCAAAACTGCAGCAGTTTTTGAGGTTAACCGCGGTTTTTGTAACGGTACTAAGGTACAAGCTAGCACTTGTTGACTAGATGAGAGGATAATGGAAGAAGAAAAACAGGAGATCAATTCAATCACTTAGTAGAATATACAAAGAGACTGATTCTTGAAGAATCTTCAAACAATCAGAATAAGACAAGCAAGATTATTCAATCTTTTCCTTATATACCTTCTTCGAGAAAAAAGCGGTGTCGAATCGGGTTCGAAGTATGAAGATCAGTAGCTTCACCGAACAAGATAAGCTCTATAGCTTCACTGTATCATTCTTCAGATCCTTTGTCAGAGATCCTGTGACAACTATTTCCTCTTTCTTTCGAAAGCCTGGCCCCAGATATATCTATAGACTCTTCAAAGAATAGTGTAGAAATATAAATAAATTCTTTGTTCCAGATTCGCTCTCTTTATCATATATAGACAGAATGGATCCATATTGACTTTGTAGCAAAAGCTCAAAGAGATCTTTTCTTCAAAGAGACAATGAATATAAAAAACCAGCAAAAAACCGGTGCTTCCGGAAAATATCGCTTAGAAAATATTCAGTCTCTATTTTTATAACAAAATATATTCGGTTTGTGTTGAGATTGTTATATCTGCATCTGTATCTCCGACAATATCTCGCCGGCGGATGGCTGTGCCAGCAGCAGTTTTTGAATCAGCTTTTGTGATTTGTTCAACTATAAAGACTGCGGCAGCAGTGCCAGCAACAATTTCTGCTTTAGCAATTATAGTATTCAATTGTACTTCAACAGCTTCTATAACAGCTGCCGGTCTGTCTTGTATTTGTAGCAGATATATATAGAAGACGAATCTGGAATGAATCTCTGCCGCTGAGAAAAAATATCAAAAGAAGAGAGAATAGATAAAACAACAGAAAATTGTCTATGGTAAACAACAAACAGCTGCTGTTTTGATAGGAGATAGAGATAGAGACAGAGATAGTAGTGATAATAACAGTAATAATAATAGTAGTACTAGTGGTGGCAGTAGTTATAATAGTAGTGACAGAGATATTTTGAATGCAAATAGCAGTAGTAGCGCAGATAACCAAAATCTGGTTGTATTGCAAGACAAATATTTATTTTGTCTTTGATATTTTAATAGAGAGATTATTCAATACAAGACAAATAATTCTGACAACTATATATTTTGTATCGACTATTATTTCGATACAATTAATTCTAAATACTATTATATCTATCAGAATAAAAATAAAAACAGTATTTGCAAATTAGTATATCTTCAATCTCGGTTCATAGTTGTTTTATAGACTAATAGATTCTAGATATCTGCTATAATAATAGAGGATACTAAAATATTTGTTGATATTTTAGATTGGGCTGCTTGAATTCAGACAGCAGATTATACTGAGCTATCTGGTAGTTGGATTTTTGGCTATAACAGTATTCAGATTGATTGAACTATATCTTGTGTTCAATAGACAATATATTATTTATATATATTGATTTCCTTGTTATACTATATAATTCGGTAGTATTATATCTAGTTTGGGTTTATAGTTGATATTGTTGATAAAATAAAAGAGAGTCAATACTATTTCACCGAGATCTTGCAGAGAAAACAGATTCTTATTCAGTATTCTAATTCTCTCTATTGGTTTCTTATATTGTTTACAGTATAAGGATTCTGGATACAATTTATAGCAAACAATTGTTCGAAGTTTCTTCAGATCAATAGCAGATAGACTGGATCCCAGTAAGATCAGATATATTGATAGTGTATTGAAGCTGACAGATAATTTTTGTGGATTATAGTAGAATCTGTGAAGACTAACTAGTAATATCTCCCTCTATTACAGGCATTCATATGGTATGTGCTAAAAGTAATACATTCGTATTGGTACTTTTTTTTGGATTTTTGCGGGTCAGTGGGTACCCGAAAAAGCAATATGCGAGGTCTAGGTCTATTTGGCGAATTGTTTTAGGTGACCTCTCTGCCTCGTGTTCAGCCTAGACTGCGCCATTTTTTCTTGGCCCCCAAATAGCCTTAGTGGATCCTTGATTGGCCGTTAAGAATGTTATATCGCCTAAGGTACCCGGTGAGATTATCATTTTCCACCATACATTTACTTAGGGCTGTATTAGATTCATACCAGCCTGAGGTACACGGTGGAATCTGTCGAGGTAGATAAGACTGGAAAAGTAGGGGCCAATTGGCTAAGCCCGGTTAATTTAACAGCCACCTTTTAGATCATCTGGGGGCAGTAGTACATGCATGCCATCCATGCATCATCCCCAAGATCAGTACTTTTGCTTGAATCGTGAAAATGGCCCCCGATGAGAAAATATGTTAAGAATACGTCTTGGAAAGCTTTTATAATGGTCCCTTCTCCAACAGAACCTAATATCCACAATACTTTGGATGTCAAACTGGCATTATCGAATCCAAGCCGACAAATTGTTGACTAATTGTGGCCACAACGCTTGACGTAAGAGTCATGTCAGACCAAATAGAGCCACCGATGCCCTTATGGTCTACCCATTATCCTGGTATCGAAACTCCATCGAATACAAACGAGACAGTAAGGCTGATGAATAGCAAAGCCTGCGATCAATGCCGATCCAAGAAGCAACGCTGCGAACGACAGCGACCAGTATGCAGCAACTGTAAACGATTGAATCTGGTCTGCGAGTATTCTGGGCGAGGGAAAAAGCCAAATCAGAGCACCGAGCTGTGAGAATCATGTATCAAACAGTCGGAAGCTCTCCTGCGCATAAAACTGACATGATAAATAGTATACGACGATTACGTCGGGCAGAGGATCGCATTAATAGTATTGAATCGTCTCTTTCTCGAATTCAACCCTATCTCGATAAGGTTGACGCCGAATCCGTGCTAATCAACCTTCCCAGTGTGGGAGATCTATCGTCGACTAGTACAATTGGTAATGAGATTGATGACTTTGAATGGCCATCGACTGCTCCTAAGTTTCAGCAAGAGTTCTCGGAGGAAAGAGACAACATCGCATGTCTCGCAGTGGCTTGTGCCAACACTGCAAATGCAAAATACGGTGGAAACAATCACATGAGTGGACCGTTAGCCACACTGAACTCCTCTTTGCATCATATCACCGAACTCCAGACGCAGGCCCAGAATGGAACAGATATAAATGACATTGTGATAAGACCTCCGGTCTCTATACTACAAGCGATGGCGATAACGTACTTTGACACGCTGAATGATTCATTTCCTATGTTCTTTAGACGCCACATTGAGGAACTTATTGCAGCTTACAGTGTCTCAGGGAATTGCAGTCAGGACGCTGCCTACTCGCTGTGTTGTAATAATATCATTCTCCTGACTCTCATGTCAAATGCTCGACGATACCTTGCACAGGATGTGCCTGCTGTGATGGAGTTGGAGCTCTTAAAGACATTCTTGGAGAATGCGTTGGGAGCATTCGGGAATCTGGAAGCTCTTCTGTATCCCAGGATAGCAAATTTGCAAGCATTACTCTCTCTGGTGAGGCAATTATCTCTCTGGAGCTTGCGTCGAAGATTCTACTGACATAATCAATCAGTCCCTAGTGTGCCAGTCAATGTGTCTCACAGACCTAGCACGAAGAAGCGTACAGCTCACACACTCTCTATGGAGACTCCTGGATTTACAGAGCGATTTACAGAAGAGCCCTCCACGGCCAGAAATTGCTGTGGAACACATCAAAATATTCTGGTGCATCTTCATACTGGAAACCTCCATCCCAATGAACGCATCTAGACGAATACCCTCATTTGCATTGACCGAGATGCCTTTGCCACTAGAGGAACCGGGAAATCGTGGCAGTGCTCACTTTCTTGCCGCAATTCACGTCGCCCGACTTCGCCATAATGTGTTAGTCACTGGCACTGCCTTTACTTCCAATCATACGGTCCAGGGCCTTGCAATACATCATCTTGAAGAATTACAGAATCTGCAGTCGAATCTCGGCATTGATGCTTCTAGCCCCTTCACGCCGCCCTGTATAATGAATGACTTCCAGCTCTGGACTACCCTCAATTGTTTAATTACTAGATTGATGATCAACAAGACATTTACGGGAAGTCAAAGCTGCGACTCAGTCCTCTTAACTGCGCAGAGGGCGGTCTCAATTCTAATATCCATAGGAATGGATCCTAGTGAGAATCTAGATACCCAGCCACTTCTGCCCCTGTAAGTATGACCCTACACTGTCTTATTCTGCAACTAACTAAGCGTTTAAGGCTTTTTTCTACCGAAGGGCTTGTCGCTATCTCTGCGCTTGCGTCAAAAATTATTCAAGACCCCCACGCCACTAGCGACGTCGAGTTGCTAAAGAGCTTCCATCAATTTCTAAGAAAGTTTAATATGATATGTCGTCATATAACACTTGCCACGAGACTTGAGGCACTAGTGAGTGCTATTATTGAGTTTGTGGCTATTGTTAGGGTATTTCCGAATAGCTACCCGAGCTCAGACCTTACTTCTGGTATGTTGATCTGTCCGTTTACCGCTATAGCAGGCTCTAACATTCGCTGCGAACTAGGACTTGATGACACCTCTGTCGATTTCTCCTTCTTAGATATAGACCGGCTGCTCTGATAGATTAAATGACTCTACACGGGTGCCAATGACCCTGATTTGTGTATATTTCACGCTCTCCGACCTCTCACTGCCTAACCGGATGCTGAGTACGTGCGCCACGTGAAAGCATGTATGATCGATCTCTTAAGAGATACCATGCGCTTACCTTAATATGAGTCAACAAATTGAGTCACGAGCAGGTCCACTACGGATTACAGGTATCGGGTCAGAACCTAGCGCTGACATCAAATACTTAGCGCCTCTCTAGTACTGCGTAAGGCACAAGGGATTCTTAAGGATCTAGCGCGGAAATTCCACGAGAGACGAGATCGATTCTCTTCATTTCCTCTAACAGCAAGAATTCCAATGCGTTCAAAAAGTTCCTATCTGAGACGGGCTAATCTACGTAAGAGGCGATACTGACTTCCTTTCCTTTCCTTTCTCTTCACTTTCTTCGGGCTATTCGTAGTGGGCTTGACATGGCTTTTCGCAAACCCATGTCAAGCCCAGTGCAATTAAATCTTGCTACAGTGCTTCACTTAGTCAGGACACCTAAGAAACAAAGATAGACTGAACTTGAATATACCTGCAATTAACATGAATGTATACCTAGACTCTATATAAATGATATACCATCTTATAGCCTCACCCTCTGTCTCGAAAAATCTATATAAAATTGTGATTTTATTTTTGTTCCTCCTTGGCCTTCTTGTCTAGGGATGGTTTGTGTCCCGCGAAAACTGAGGTCGACGCCCAGGAAGCAGGCCAGGCAAATGATGATTGCTGGATATTCCTTGTGGCCTCACCGGACACCAGGTGATCTACAACAGCGATAAAAATATAGGCCCCTATTCCAGTACAAATATGCCACCTATCTCAATGCGTTTAGTGTCATGAAAGAGAAAAAGATGTAAGAGTTCTGAGACGCACCACCCGTGAAGCTCTAAAACAAAAGCCCAGGGAAGACCTATTGCTTCTCTCGCTTTGGTCAAGAACCCGCAAGCCCACTGATCAACCAGCCAAAGCCAATACCCAACGTTAAAAATCACTTTCACCATAAGTTAGTATTTAGAATATTAACGCTGGATTATATTACCAACCTGCTCCAAACCTAACCATTCCCCAGATCTGTCGCCGGCCATTTGAGTCTGGTAGGGTCCGACTTTGGACAAGCCGAACAGTGCGAATCCCAATAATGGTCACTGTACCGACAAACGACACGGAATGAACGATAAGCTCATTGGTAATCGTATGGAATGCTATCAAAACCAGCAAAACAAAACTAAGTACCATAGCAATGATGATAGATTCTCGGCGATTAGAATTGGCCGTTAAGACACGATGTAGAACCGGGGTTGTAGTGAAATGCATGGAGAGATCGTCCACTGGTGGAGGAAATTATAAGCCGGATAGTAGCTGGTGGGGATATGCGACACATACTCATTTGGGTGTAGTACTTGAGACTAAGATGGAATGCAAACGAGCATAGACCGACCGCTATTAATCCCCAGTAGGGAAGGGCACGTAGAGGATCGCCATATTTGTTCACTTTGGATCGCATCGCTTTGGATCGCAGTTGGCGCAACCCATAGATGCCATAGATAACTAGAGGAGATGAATTAGATTAAAAAAAATTTACGTTCCTTGCGTTATCTTACTATAGATGACATTTGACAGGCTGTTGATAAATTCGGCAATATATCTGCTCACGGCGTAGTCGGTCTCGCAGAAGCTTTGTTGAAGTCAGCAAGTGAATAGATGCGCAAGATAGCATACTGACTTGGCCTTTGATGTTGGAGAGCCCCAGAAAGAATCTAAAGGGTCGGAAGAGTCCATCTTAGATTTGAATGCAGTGCAGTAAAGCGGTGGTACCAGTAGGAAAATGGTAAGATAGAGGGGCTAAACCCATATATATGCACAGATGGTGTGTACGGAGGTTAATAGAGATCACGAGTGCAAAACCCCCCCCCCCCCAAATGGTGGCTTTTGACGGGCAGAATCCCCCCCTTGGACGTTATGCTGATACAGGTCTAGCCTTATTAGATCTAGCGTATTACAAATAATCTTCTTCTGCCACATTCAGCTTGGGTCTTCGGAAACGCTCACGAAGAGGCCTACCGTACTATTGATTGGCCAACTCGTCTTCCTGCCCTTCTGCTCAGGAATAAAGCATCGAAAAGGCCAAATTCTTCAAAACACCATTGTCTTCGCTAAAGAAGCTCCTCTCTTCTTTCCGTCTAGTCAAGACATGCAGATTGAAGTTGAAACGAGTTTCAAAATCACACCAATTGCCTCCAATATTTTTTTAGGTTCACCACAATGTCATACAATATTATCTTTTGCTAATCGCCTCCCCTTTGCCCTTCAGTTCTCTGACGCAGTTGCTGACGCATTTTCTGACGCAGGGCACCCTAGCAAGCTGTAGACAGACGCCGGAGTGTCAGTCAATAGATCTCACAATCTGCAGTCCACACACACTCTCCTGTGAATATGATACAATATGCCCTGTATATAAGAGATTTTATTTACCGACTTTTAATCTCCGTGTGGCGTGCGTATCACTAGTCGACTTACAGTGGCACCGCAAAAGTCGGAGACTCATTCATTAAACGCTTTTGTGTCCACCTTCCTATAATTGACTAAAATTTACCTTTAAGCAGTACAGTTGTAGTGTATCACTTCTAGTTTGGGCGAGAACTAATCTATCGTAAGAAGGCGGTCAAAGGGGGTCTTAGACTTTTGCGGTGCCACTGTAGTGGCTTTTTATTTCGTCTCGGCCCCTAACTTGCTTAGTACATCGGTGTCGGAAGCCGGTCTTTTGATACAGATTAAAAACTTTTGTAAGCAAACACGATTGTAACCAGAGCGTTTCCTTTGTTTCCGATTTCCCAATCACCCTTGATATTAGACCCGGCAGGTCATTGTGATGTCGCAGCCCACTGGAGGGAAAAGCGTGGGATTCTACCTTGCCTTCCTGTCGCTTTCATTGTATGCCTTCACGCATGCCCTGGAGACCACCATCTTTCCTATATCCCTTCCGGTAAGAGTCCCCTGCGCATCTTTATGGTGGGTCTAATTTGTTGCAGAGTATTCAAGATGACTTTTCGGCCCCACCGTGCAATACTTCTGGGCCAACTCGATCTTCTTGCTCTTGACAGTCTTGACCCAGCCTCTCGTCACCAGCCTTTCCGATATCTTCGGTCGCACATACCTACTTTATAGTTGTCTCCTCCTGTTCGCAGCTGGTGCGGCTCTTGTCGGTGCAGCGCCGAACATCTACATACTCATTGTCGGCCGGCTCATCCAGGGAATCGGTGGTGGAGGGGTGGATGTACTAACGGAGATTATCGTCACCGATATAACGAGCCTAAATATATTCCAGTTGTGTACCGGGGGGGGGACGTATAGTTAAGAAGTGGGGCCGAGGGGGGGGGGTACGCGATTTTAGAGTTTAAATCATGTACCCCCCCCCTAAGTATCCCAACTTTTGGGATTTTCTGATCGGGTTTTCTGATCAATACTAAACTGAGGGCCAAAGTTTCTGTTTCTGTTGTCGGTATATTTTTCGCTATTTTGGTTGATTTTTGGTCGAATTTCAAAAATTTGGTCTCGAATTTTTTGATGGGGGATCTACTTTTCCGATAAGACGGATACTTATCTTATCGATTATCTAGGGTTTTTAGGTTTCTCTGCTAGGGTTTTCAGGTTAATTAGGGAGACTGAGAATACTAATATTGTAGAGAACTAGAAGATACAGAGCAGAAACCGCTGAAAATAGCATTTGAGTTAAGGATTCAGAGGTCCGCGGTGCGGAAACCGCTACAGAAGCAGAGTGTGGAGT